>NW_012130068.1:9066615-9083670 GCF_000143395.1 Atta cephalotes | reverse complement strand
AGAGAGAGAGAGAGAAAGACAAGACATCATTGTGCTTTAAAACAACGGATTGTTTGAGATTTTCGTAAAATCGTTTTAACATGCCGTCTGTGAAAAGTCGATGTTAAAATCGCTCGTCAAGTTGGCGTCTTTTTAATAAATTGAACCCTCGAAATGCGATTAGGTGTAAACACCCTGTTTTAAGAGAGGAAGGGCACACAAGGGGATGCTCTTCATCTCCAGCGGAGACTTTCGTGAGTGACGGCAGATAGACAGCCGGAGACTTCGGAGTTTCCCATCAATGTTACGAGGGCGAACTCGGGGGTGACAGATGATTTAGCGCTGATATTCCTTGTGTCAATATAACATCGTGGGCGGGAAATTACTCGCTCAAAGTGTGCCACACGAACATTCTCGTTTTTCCTTTATCCCATTCTTAATCCAAATATGACGCGAGTTAATGGTAATTGAATCTTAATTAAATTAATTCCTTTTCGCCAGTAAAAAGTAACGAATAAATGATTAAATGTTTCAAAGAGTTCTAAAAACGATAGTATTAGATACGACGTACTATTTAGTATATTTATAATATTAATAATATCTTTATGAATTAAATTTTTATCCTTCCAATTTTGAATTATTTTTCGTATATGGACCGAAGAAGATTTAATATAGTCGAAACGTTTCCGATTAATTTATAGATAAAAAAACCTAGTTTAATTCTTAATGTATGTTATAATAAACTAATTTATTTTTGAAGATCCAATAAACATTGCTCGTGTTTTTCGATCTTTCTAATTACTAATTTTTAATTTTTAAATATCCTAACAATTAAGGATTCTTTTTTTTTTTTTCAAAATTTATAACGCATTTTTTAAATATGAATTCCGAGTGAATTAGGTACTCTCGCGGGAAATATTCCACCATAAAAATTTGCTGCGCTGACAAGTTACGTATTCCCATCGCGTTGTGTGAAACCTCCGGTGCGCGCGAAATCCAGAACGAGAAATCGACCGACCGACGAATGGACGATCGGTGTCGAATTTGATGAATCTAGTTTGTTAAACCGCGAGCGGGATTCGTGCTGCCAGCGAGGGTGGGCCCGCGAGGGGTGTGACGAGGATAAGAAAAATGACCGGCCCGGAAGAGGAGATCCTTTACCGGTGGAATTCGAGTGTCAATCCATATCCCCCTTTTTCCTCTGATCTCTTTTATCCTCGGGGACTTGGTCATAGAGCGGGAGAGCGGGAGTAGGAAACGGAAAAGAAAAGTGGCGCGTCTGATCTCGGGGAGGATGTAACGCACGAGAAGTAACAAGGCCGTGAAGGATGAAGACGAAAGCGAAATTACATCGGGAGATCGTGGGCGATGTAATCGATATTGACTTCGCCATTTACTTATTGAATTTACTTTGACGTTGCTAAATATCTAAAATTAAATAAATGAGAAAAGATGAAATATTTTAGATAAGACAGCGTATTACGAACGTTAACATTAATATGGCTCAAAAAGTTTGTTTAAAATATTGATTAGTTGTAATAAATTTTAAATTGAAATATTAAATTTAATTAAATTGTATTATAATGCTAATTATAATTAATTAAATTATAAATTACATTATTATATTTATATATATAATTTAACATCATATATATATATATATATATATATATATATATATATATATATGTATATAAAATTATACGCAAATTATAATAAATTTTAACTCATAATGGGATTAATTTATTATTTCTTGGATATACAATATTATCGTGATTCAATGTACGATTAAACTTTATAGATAAATTCTGGTCTCAGAAATGTATCGCGAAGACAGATATATTACGTAAATCTCGTTGCGCGTCTTGAATCGGAAGCAATCTTGAATCGGAATTAAATGGAAATTCTAGAGCTTTGCAAGAAGAGAGTAATTGATATGGTTGAATCAAATTATGGGTGCAATCTTCGGCGCGAGGGAAGATCGGTACGCGAACGCAAACTCAGTGCATTTCATGTTAATCTCGACAATCCGATCTGTCGGATATATTTCTTTTTCGTTCATTATCTATCGAGGATTACTTCAAACTCGATTTCCGCTGAAATAGCGTACACTTCGCTCTCACATCGATTACGCTATACCTATATGTATATTCGTGCTTCTTTATTTTTTCGCTGATGAACATACACTATTCGCGTACGTTTACAAATCTTTCCCAACCACGCGCGATCTGATATATTTTTATTATTATTCTTATAACATGTAAATGCGTCTCGGAAAACTCGTAACTATGTGCGATGATATTTCTAATTATCAGCTTTATATTATTAGTGCTTCCGCTTAGAATTTCACAACTGTTAGGTGAACAAACTCCGATACTGCAATTTATAATCAATGTTCTTTGTAACGCATCTTATATATGAATGACCATATAATATTTTTTTCCTAAGGATATCATATCGGATGTGATAATCTCATGAAATCGAGAGCCCTTTTATCGCCGATCGAAGCATTTTTCGCCCTATACACGCCCAACCGTGCTGTCTCATGGGCGATGCAGACCACTCCGCGGAATTCTTTGAGAAACTACTTCGTAAAATTGGGGACGCGGCAGGAAAAGGGAGGAACGAAGCGGCCGAATGAATAATAAATATGGTTATCGTTTAGTTGATATTTTGAAGAGGGGGCGCGGACGGAAATTCCCCGCTTGTCCCTCTCTCCCTCCTCGCTGAGGGATCGGAGTGAGAAAGGGATCAAAGCGGATCAGAAATGAAGGCCAGGGGAGAGAACCGTCCTCTCGTTACATTTCTGTGCATCAATTGTTCGAGATAGTCCGATCACGAATTACATAGCGCGGCGTATTGATAGAGCAACAATATCAATCGCGACTATCATTGACGAATATCGCAATCGAATTTACATCAAGAATGCGTAATCACTTTATGATCAGCGTTGATTCGAAATATATCACGCAGAGATTGTACAATTCGTAAAAAAAAGAGCGAAAATAAGATGAAAATAACTGGAAATACCATTATAATGGATTGTGACAATATCTGAAATAGTAGTATTGAAGGGAATTATTAAAATGCTGAATCAATGGGACCTAAGTTGACAAGATGAGAAAAACGTGTAAAGAACTGTGAAACATTTCGATTATTTTATCTTTTCTGTAACAGGATGTCCCGAACTTTTTAACATATCGCTTTCCATACAGCAGAAGATTGAAGCAATATTGCTGCAATGTTGCAATATTACAGATTGTAACATTGCAGAGATATTACAGAAATGTAAATTAACAATATGCCTACAAAAATATCAATAATATAATATCTTTGTAATATCTTTGTAATATTCTATAAACATTGCAAAACTGTAATTCTTTAATTATTACAATAATAATAATATAAAAATGTAAGTTTTTACAATATTTATGTAATACAGTCTTTTAGTTTAATAGTTTTTATGATATAATAATTAATATAATTCATTTTATATTTAAATAAAAAATTTATTGATCTATTATTTGATCATTTCATTAGCTAAGTTTTATATTTATGTTAAATATGAAATCAAAAGAGTGTATAAAATCGAGTTTGAATTGATGCAATCAATGCATCATTATCGGATAAGATGATAAGCAATTAAATTGAAAACAATTTATCGAGATATTAATTATGTGATCAATGATGTATGCCTAATATGAACGCAAAAATAAACCAGCGCTCGAACTTTATTGATAAATTTCATACCGTTATTTTTATTCGATTTCAATTGATTCCATTGATTCGGAGTGGTTTCGAATTAAAAAGAATCACTGCGATTAACTTAATTCATGATTAATTTACCAAGCGACTGTATTATTACATTAATGTGAATAATATTTGTAGTTTGTTCGGAGCACACACACATATATGCTTTGTCCTTACGAATAAATTTATCCTTCAGAATTAATATTATATTTATTGGAATATTTTATGATTTTATCATAAAAAATTGTTTTTGGAAAGCATATATCAGGAAATATCTAGAAATCAGCACATGTATAGAAATGCGATTTGTAGAAAAATTAAAGTTAGTGAAATATATGTATAGAAATAATTTTCATTTTAGAATCTTCATAAAAAATTTATCCAAATACATTACATTGTTATATTGCTTTTGTTGCAATATAACAAAAAGTGGACATCTTAACATTGTTAGAATTTTGCAACAATGATTCAGCAACGTTTCGCAATCACCTGCAATATTGTAATTCTTCATATTGTTTCAATGAAATTATTCTGCAATGTTTTTGTAATCTTTCTGTGTTGTATGGATTGTGGGATAGACCAGATAGACTAGGTTACAGGCCGAATCGAAAAGTCCTCCGTTTTGCAAATTTTATAATAGTTAACGAGATATTAATTTCTAAAAAAAGATTGCTAAATAAGCGGATAAAATCGACGCATAAGATAACTTTAAGACATTTTTCAAAGTTCTTTATAATGAAATACCTTCTTGAAGAACTCTTAAAGATATCTTAAAGTTATTTCGTGTTGATTTTAGACATTCTGCTTATTGAAATTAAAAAAAAATAATCCCCTTCCTAATACTATTCCTTCCTAATACTAACCTCCTTTCAGATTCTCTTTCTCCTTTCAAACAACAAATAGGCTCGATCTTTTATAATTTGATGTTTAGACGTCGTTCGAGTTGATTGATAATCGTTTATTTTGCATTTTTTCTGTTATAACATCTCTTAATGATATAAAAATGATATAAAAATTATAGTAGCTAATTGCAACTTGACTAAAGAACATTTTTATTAATTTTTAACACATATCTTTCTTTATTCAAAACTAAAAACATTTTCGTTTTACTTTAGGAAGTAGAGATAAAAATTACGCGTAATTAATATCAACGAAAATATGCAGTTGACTATAAATTATCATGTAAAAATAGTTATTTCATCTAATGACCGATGTATGATGAATATAGGCGAGCTTATACAGATTGTCGACTATAAAGTTTTTCAACATTATCTATGCGAGAACGATTACATTGTCCAACTAAGCGTTAGGAACAGCATTATTACAACAAATTTGGCAATTTCATCCAAATATCTGAACATGATTGATTTGATTTGGCATACTATTAGCGAACATTTTTATATGATAAGCAGACTTTAATTTTATTATTTTAACATTGATAATGATTATTGATTGAATGATTAGCTGCAACGTTTGTTTTTGTATATACTCTACAATTTATTAGTAAACTTTAATATTTGACATCCAGCGTTAGTTCGTAGCCTCTCTTTTTATTTGAAATTGTTGATCAATTTGAGCCTTCTTATTGTATTTATTAAAAAAAAATTGCGAAACTTATAAAACGTAGAGGAATTTTCTATTCAATTTCCGCTATATCTGTCCACAAGCGATGTGTCAAAAAGTTTGAAACACTCAAAACCGACGTATTTTTAATACATATATGTTATTTAATATATTAGTTTTATATGTATACACATATAATTTTATGTTAAATACATATATGTATATAATACTATCTATATTATTTAATATAATATAAATTTAATATTAAATATATTAAATTTATATTACATTAAATGATATAGAGATATTATACACATATATTTATATATACATAATATATATACATATATCGATTTGTGGGCCTCCACAACGAAAACGCGTCGGAGTAATTTCGCTCTCTCCGATGTAGGATAGCCAGGCGATGGAGCGGCTAATAACGATAACGATGCCAGAAACGATAATAGAGTTGGGGGTTTCCGCGGTTTCCACGGCTCTCCCAGGGCGCTGATTGCTGGAACGGTGCGGCGTTCAGTTTCGCCGTCGGGATACGTCCTGCAGCGCAAAGCGTAACGGCGCGGCGATGCCATCTCTCGCTTTTCGACAATCGCTATAGCTGCGCCGAAATGCAAACCCTCCGATGCATTAATTTAAATGCAGAATACTCCATCTCAAATTAGATCAATCTGAAATCAACTTTTATTTTGTACAACGAAAATGTCACGTTTCTCCTCTCTTCTTTTAATTCTTGGAGCGATCTCCAGATATAATCCTTTTTCAAAAATTGATATTTTAAATTAAAAACAAACATTTGATAATTTTCCTGAAATTATATTTTACAAAAGAAATTTGTATTTAAAAAAAATCACGTCACATAGTTGCGTGACGAAATCATGTAATTAAATATGTAAATCACATAATGTCGTAACGGATTGTTCTAAATCAGTACGTGATTTTAAAATTACGTATTTTGAAAAGTCACATGTTCCTTTTTCTTCTATTTCTATCATTCAATTCTTTAAAGTTCGATAACTATAACATCACATAACGGATGAAATTATTTATATGTTTTTTAAATTACATCATTTAAAAAAAATCACGTACTGATTTAGAACAATCCGTTACGACGTTACAATCGTTATTTGGTACAATCTGTTACGGGATTTACATGTTTTAATTACATGATTTCATTATGTAACGTTGTGACACGATTTTTTTCAGCAAGAATGTAAGCATAATGCATTAATTAAAATATCAAAAAACAAGATAATTATAACATATTTTGATCAAATAATTAATCAGAACAGTTATATTGATGTTTCTTATAGTTTTTAATGCACTGAATCCGAATTTATAAGTGAAAGTAATATCAAGTTTTGTACATCCAAATAATATAATGTTTCATTTTCACTTATTATTAAAATAATATATTTTGTTATATTCGGGAGATATTTGATCCTCGGCCAAGATAATATTTTTCGCAAAAATAGAATTATTCATAGAATGCTTATCAACATCAAAATATTAAGATCAATCTAGATGCTTATTAGCATCACAATAATTAAATTGCTTGTCAATTTGTAATATTACTATTCTAATTTTATTAGAATTGCGTTTCAAGACTGAAAATAAATTCGGAGCGCAGTTTGTGGAATGGAGTATGTATATAAATTCACACAGAATTATATCAGCACTACAAGATTCAACTTGATCATTTAGAACCTTTATTTCCAATTGTGTAGTAACATTACAGCCTTATACCTTATAAGATATTTTGTATTATTTAATATATTTTAATATATTTTTTTATTACACATCTTTTTTTGTAAAATAATTTTAAAAAATATACAATCTATTTTATTTTCTGTTAATAAATTGATGATTATGTTTACTTCCTAAAAATAAGATTTTTAAAAAAAATAAAAGAATATTTTTTGCACGAAGTTGAAATTCTTCGAAACGCATAAAAAATTATAAGAAACATCTATATATTCTGAGTTGTTACTTGAGTAAAAAATTTTTTGTCATTCAGTGAATAATTAAAAATGTTAATATCCGTTACGAGGAGACGGAGGGAACATTAATGAAAGAAGATCCAAGGGCCTCGACGTCGCCGCCTCGGCCTCAGTGATGTATGCATGCGAGTGCGGGCGCAGATGGAAGCCGTAACGAGTACACAATGCGATGCAAATTGGTTAGACTCGGTATGCCGCGCCGGGCCAGTCAATCGCCCGGCCGGTTGCCTCCAGTCGCGGCGATGGTATTACTAACATCGCTATTCTATTATGACGTTACGACTAGCCGAGCAGCAGCAGCGGCAGCCTATTACGATGTCGGTTCCCTCCCCCAGGCACTCGATTCGCGATAACTCGTTAACTATAGCGGTCATCGAGACTCGCCGGAGAGAGACAATACCGAAATGCCCGCAGCCGACTTTCCGATTGATTCTCGTCATTATACGTTCGACCGATTCTATCTCAATTGGTCCTAAGTTGAAAACTTGATGCTTTTTCCCTAATAATATCCCTTTCAAGACACTCTAATTGTAGAGTATTATTCATGCGACAATTTAGAAATAAAAAGAGATAATGTATTTTAAAAAATGTTTAAAACTATGTACATAAAAACAGCCGATATTTTCAATGGCATCTTATAAATATTTCTATTACATTGTTTCTATTACTATTATTACTATTATTTATGATATAAATTTGTTAATTAGAAAAAAATATATGACTCTTCTTTTAATGATCGATATTGTCAGACATAATAAAGGAATATTGGAATTTTTTTTCGAAAATTCATGTTTCTCGAGCAGTTTCATATGTCAAATTTTATTTTAAATTTACCTATTGTTTTCTTTACTTCTAATATTATCCAACTCTTGAAATTTTATAAAATTTTTCATAGCAATCATTTTTATAGCAATTATAATTGTACTATAAATATTGATATTAATTTAAAAGCTCAATATTTAAAGATGACACACAGGAATTATATAACACATCTCAAATCTGAAAATTAAATTTATTAATAATACTACATACGAATACTACATCCTCCTTCCTTTGAGATAGTTATAAAATAATTTTCTTATCATATTACTTGAGGTATTTTCAACATGTAACTTTTCTTTTTTATCTATATACTTTTTTTATGAGAACACACACTTTTTTATTACACACACTAACATATTATGAAAATATAACAACTGTAAAAACCACAGGAACATTATTATAAAAAATAATATATATATGTTAAAAGATATATAAATGTGTATATATATTATATTATAGTTAAAAAATAAGTGTTTAATATAAAAACAAAACGTGTATCTTTAATTACTCAGTGAAACAATATCTTTTCTTAGCTGGCGGTCTGTTATTTTCATCAATATTATCCAAATTATATCTTTTCTTATTTGATGTATCTCTACCCAAACCACTGGTCGATTGTATAGGACGTTGCTCTTCATCAGATTCATCTTCACTTTTAACGTGTAAAAGAGAACCCATATGCTCGTTGAAATCAGAGATTTTTACCGTAGTCATCCCACTATGAAAGAATTCAATTCATTATCAAATAGTATTATTTCTTATAAAGAACATATTATATAACATACTTGTGTTTGCGATAAAGTTCATGGAATTGCTTGTGATTATTCAAATCAGCAAGCTTTTGTAAGAACTTTTCATCATGACTGATTATAATTAACTGAAAATTCTTTTGATATTTCGATCGTAACTCAACCACTCTGCAACACATTTAATTAAATTATTTATAATTATACGATCGCTATTTTATGCTTTAGACAAAAATGCATGCATACTTAGTTAACATATCTGCTAAGCTGTTGGCATTGTCTTCATCCAGATTTGTTGTTGGTTCGTCTAACGCGAGAATGCCGCAATTCTTGCAGAACGTTTCTGCCAAAGCGAGTCTTATAATTATCGACGCTAATACCTACGAAAAATTCGGATTTTAATATAATGCATTTTCATTGATTCCGTGTGTGCTAATTGACCGACACGAATACCTTCTGTCCAGCACTGCAACGTCCTTTCATATCCATTTTACAGCCATGCTTAGTTTGAATCAGTTTGTAATTATAGCTTCTTCTATTGCTGCCTACACCTTCCGTAGGTTCCGTGCAAATCTCTATGCTGCTTGTGTCCGTACCTTTATAAACGTGCTTCCACAATTTTTTCATTATCTTATTGACCGTCAACATACGCTCCTCGTGATATTCGATCATTGCGGTATCCAATATTTTATTGTAAGCTTTCAAATTAGCTATAACATCTTCTTGAACCTAATAAAAAGAACTTACGCAAGTCAAATTTGTTGCTTGAAACCACCAATTAGCATATTTAATCATATACGATATAATATTTTACCGTTAATTCAATACATTTATTGGTATAATTTCGACGAGCTAATCGATATTCCTCTTTCCGTAATTCGTGCGTGTACTGTTCAATTATCCTTTCCAACTCTTCCTGAGTCCCTAAAGCGACATTCCTCTAAAAACATCATCGAGATCAAGTTATTAATTAATAATTCAATATATGAAATATTTAAAAATATTATAGATGGATGTCCCAAAATATTTAAGATAATATTCGTTCGCAGATAAGTAAACTGAAGTCTTATATTATTTTACAATTTTCGCAATAGTTAATGAGATTTTAAAGATTATCAAATAAATGCATCCGACCGATCATATTGCTAAATGCACGCCCATCTATTATGATTGCAGGAAATTGTTTACTACAAACGGCAATAATACACACAATATTGGTGATAGAAAACAATTCCTCGCACCGAGTGCATTGTATTTTATGCCAAGCGCATGCATTTGGTAGTACTCCTATAAGTCTTCTAAAAATCGAATACATGATCTTTAAAAATTAATATCTCGTTAATTATTATAAAAATTGTAAAGAAGACTTTTCGACTTAGTTTAATCGTACTAGAGACACTCCAATAAGAATTTGAACACAAACCCTAATTTTATATGCATGACAATAGTCTTAACAAAAATTTGCGAGAGAGAAGGACGTATATATTACCAGAGAGAATCAAAGGAGTGGAGCGGATTCACTCAGAAGCCGTCATGTTTAGTGCATTGTTGAACTGAGTAGAAGATAGGAATGTGAAGGAACATACGATGTCGCACTAGTATTATGCATGTACATACCATTGTACTATGAATGGCGGAACCAACCAGAGAAGAAAATCACTATCCGCTCCACTCTTCCTTAATTTCCTCTATATATTACTATTTCTTTCTCTTTCTCATTTTACGCTCCCCCACCCCCTCTCGATTCCTTTCAGGAATTGTTAAAACATGACGGACTAATAAAAAAATGATTCTCATGTTCAAACATTTATTAGAGCGTTTCTAGTCCTGCACACGAGCATTGTCCTAAATATTTTATGTATGTCATATATTCATATTATGGCGAAAAATAAGTGTGAATGTATAATACATAGGGATATGTCACATATTCACATTTATTTACTCAATCATTTATTCACTTCTTCCTTTTCTTCGCCATCCTTTCATTCTCTTTCTTTCTCTTCCCTTTTTCTCCTTACTTACTTGCCGAAGCAATGCTTGCTTGTCATTTTCTAATTGCTCCCATTTCTTCATCATCTCTTTATAATCCGTATTTTTCAATTTTTCATTCAATTTTTTGTATTGTTCTTTCAGGGTTTCTAACGTTTCCTTAATTTTACGTAACGACATATTGTCGAGTAATTCTCGTTTTCCAATTTCTTGAGAAGCAATGTCCTCCTTCAACTTGTTTACAGTTTGCTCTGCATCGTTTTTCTTGTTCATAAGTTCCGTTAGTGAATTATTGTAAGTCTCTATCTCGCGTTCATAACTCGCGAGTTTCTCGATTATGTTACTATTAATAAAAGAATTGATCTCATCTAATATTTTATGCAAATCAGACAAATGTCTAGCACTTTCGGATATCGATTTTCTATCAGCTTCTTGCTTTTGCCAGTTCTTTACCTGTAAAAAAGGTCTTAGCATCTTTGTATTTACATTTGCATTTCAAATAATCATGGATCGCGTAAGATAATCTCGTATTCATTTTATTGCCAATTGCCTTGGAAATATTATAAAAAACAAACCTTGGTCTTTTCCAATTGCTGACTTCTGGAATCCAATTCAGACTCAGCATATGCTAAATCCTTCCGCAGTTTCTCCACTGTTTCTCCTACAGTAATTTCTCGTGTATACAAATCACCCTGCTTGTCCTTCAAATGTTTCAATTTCTGCATATCAGATTGTATTTTTAATTCCTTCTCGTGTAACTCATTATACTTCGCTCGAGCATCCTGCAGTTTTTCGTTATGCTTGGTCAATTTGAGTTGCAATGCATCAATATGATTACAAATATCTTTAAGGGATTTTCTCAAAGATTCTCGCTGTGCTTGCGCTTCTTCCATAGTTCTTTCAGTCTTAATCCCTGTAAGAAAAAACACTAATTAATAATTATAAATGGAAATAATTATCGAAATAACATTAATATTAAAATAAATTATCAAAATAACATTACCAGAATTGGCCATTTGAGTTTCCAAGTTATTAACTGCTCCTTTCAATTGCTGTATCTCGTCTAGGCATCGATCCCAGAATTTAATATCGCCAATCATATTTTTATATAGCAATAATTTTTTCTCAGGTTCCGTCTTTGACGCTTCTAGATTCTTAACAGCCATTTTTGACTGCGCCACACTGTTCTGTGTCTTTTTTAACTTTTCTCTACAAATAAAAAAAATAAATATAAATATTAAATATATTAAAACTGTAACTTCGGAATCAGAGTCCGATTAATATAATATATAATTAAGAGATCACTTACTCTAATATTTTCAAATCATTTTCTTCATACTGGATGATTTTTTCGACAATAGATTTCAATTGCAACATATTATCATATTTTTCCTGTTGTATCTTTAGTTCTTTTTCACATGATTTTAAACGATTAGGTTGGTTACGTATTATATCGCTTTCGATTTCTTTTATTAAATCTGCAACGTTATTCTGCTTCTCAAAATTTCTATGACATAATGGGCAACAAGGATTCTTTACGGAGAGCTTTTTAACATATTCCTTATAGGCAGTAGCTTGATAAGCATAAATTCCTCTCTTGTCCTGAAGATCTTTTACAATCGTTGATTGCATTAACAAAGTCTCATCGAATTCTTTGTAATCGCACACTGCAGATATCTTTTCTTTATTATCTAAATAAGAAAAAAATATTTAAAATTATTGTATAAACAAAAATTTTATATATGTATGTACAAAGAGCATGAAAAAAAATTGTAAAAAATATATTACATATAAGATATTCTTACTGTGTAACTCGATCGTCTTTTTCTTAATATCAGATTCTATATGCCGTACTGTTGTTTCAAAAGCAGTAGTTTTACGTTCTTGTGCTTGAATCTCTCGTGTTAAGGAATTTGATTCTTTTTCCTAAAATTCATAATCAAAATGAGATTTTACGAAGACAATGTATATAAACAGGAGATTCATCACGTACCAATTTCTGGTGTACACGTTCTAAAGTATCTTTTAATTTTGTTTGTTCTAATTCTTGAATATTTAACAGTACTTTGATGCTATCTTCGTGCTTTCTCTTCAAATTCTTCAATTCTTCTTCCTTAGCTTGTAATGCTGACTTTCTTATTTCCAATTCTGCCATTAACGAACTTAATTTATGCAAAGAAAAAATTTCGTCGTCAATGGAGCTTAAACTTGCTTCAATCTTATGTTTGGATTTTACTTTATTTGCCTTTTCGATTTCAAGAGAATCTACATTCACCGCGTTGATAAGTTCGTCAATTTTTTGTTTTTCTCTTTTACGTTCTTGTTCAATTGACTTCAATTTATTTCCTGCTGCACCAATCTAGATTAAAATATTTTAACACAATTACTTCTTTAAAATTAAATATTTCTGTCGTAAGGATTTTTGCAAGAATCCTAAAGCCGTATTAGCGACTAACAATGGACAAGTTGTTGGCAAAAAAGAAAAAAATTTTCCCTTTTTCCCATTTTCTCAGTAACTTTTTGAAAAAAATTCCCTGATTAAAACCTAAAAATCTTTGAATAAAAACAAAGAAAAATGTTAAAATTTTTCATTTTATAATAGTACAATAAAAAAATATATTCAAAGAATTATTTACCTTAAAGAACAAGTTGCAAATATAAATAATAATAATAATAATAATATACGATGTATAATGAGTGTTGCAAACGTTAAGTGGAACTACTAATACGTGAAAAGTTAAAAAACAAATAAATTACAGGAAATGATGGATATGTATCTTTGTTCTGCACATAGTTTATTGAGATTTTTAACTATTTTCATAGTCAGATTTTATAGGCTTCCTTAAATTTATCTTTAGGTGCTCAGTTCATAGTCAATGTCAATAAAATAATTCATAAAGCATCTAAAGATAAATTTAAGGAAGCCCTAAATATAAAACCTGATTTTAATAGACTTAATCATTTTATTAAAATTTATTAAAATTTTATTTAAAAACTATGTTTTAATTATCATTTTAATTAATTAGAAATTATTTACGAAATGCTCATCATTAATATTTTGACTTTTGCAAAGTTAAATTTTTTTCTTTTTAACAATATCTGTTAATGGTAAATTAGTGCAAATTGCTCATTGCAACATTAAAATTATAAAAAATATTTGCATTGTTTCTTTAAAAATAAAAATTCTATTTCATAATTTTTAAAGAAATTTAAACTTAGAATTTTACAGCAATTTAATTTTATCTTAGGTTAATAAATTCCTTAATAATTTCTCTGTCTTTTCTCGATTTTCCCGGTTCTCCCTGAGCTTTTTAATTTAGTTGATTTTTCCTGGTTTTCCTTGATTTTTCTACTAACAATCCTGAAGAGAAGATCCAGGTATACATCTTAAGGATTTAAAAAATTTCAAAATGGCGTATTGTTTACATGGAAATTAGATTTGTTATTATTATACATGAACAATTAATGTTGGCTCACATTGCCTTTTCCTTGTTTTAATTTCTTTTGCGTTTATTAGATTCGTGTGAGAAAGATGAAAGTATTAATGTAATTCTACCTTAAGAAAATTCTTAATTAAAGATAATAATAATGATACAAAATGTTTTTGTATGTAAGCTTATTATCATATTTATATATTTTCATAGTTTTATTACTCATAAACTTTCGCACTATTTATACAAGGTCTGTTTTCTGTGAACTAGTGTACACTAGTGTACACTAGTTCTTGTAATGCTTGTATTGCTTGCACTGACTTTAGACCTAGAGCAACCAGTACAGTAAATTCATCCAATGAGTTCTGTTGCACTGGAACAAGAAACAGCGTTGCTGATACTATTTTGGGAACAGCGTTGCTGACATCATTTTAGTGTACACTTTTTGAACTAAATGCAACTAGTGCAAAAACAGAAAACAAACTTGTATTTATACAAAAATTATATGATTTAATCGGTAAGATGACTTTAAGATTCTCTTAATATGTGTCTATGAGATAGAGTTGCCAAAAATAACAAAAAATTTCAAAATTGAGATCTTCTTTATTCTTTCTTAGTCCAATATAGCGCTAGAGCTGTCAAGATTGTGATATTGTTTGTTTCATATAAAAGTTATGCAATCTGTATTTACAAAATATTAGTCCACAGAGTGTAGTAGTTTACACGAAAAAACAACATAAAGTTCTTAGAACTTAGTTCTTGAACTTAAATATAATTATACAAAAATTTATGTATATATGATTGAAGTAGTCAATGACACATAAATCATCTGTAAGTCTTACTTATACTATGATTAATTATCTTTATAATTTTCTTAATGAGATTATACTAACTTGTGTTATCTCATTTCGAATTGTGTCTATTTCGTCTCTTATATCTGTTATTTCCTTCTCTTTAAGGATTTTTTCTGATTCTATCTTTGAATAATTGCTACGCAGCATATCAACTTTCCTTTGTAATTCCTTTTCTTCTCTTTGCATATCTAATCTATTTTCCTCTACTTGTTTTTCTAATGCTCGCATCTTTTCTTCTAATCTTTTTGTAAGAGCCTTCACCTCTGAGAACAAAATTTTTGCATAATTTGGCAATGCGAAAAAAATTAAGTTTATTAAAATTATGTGAAATTTATTCAAATACCTATTTCAGATACATCTGATTCTACTGTATCAAAATTCCAAGCTTGTAATGCATCATTTAATAACTGATTGCGACGAATCACTCTTTTCTCATTATCTTTTACCTGTTGTTTTAATGTACCTACAGTTTCCCTTCGTGTCGCTAAGATATTCGAGATTTTTGTTTCTTTCTTGGAAATGTCTTTGATTTCAGCTTCATTCTGCAAAGAGCAAACCAATATATAGTACATACAAAGATACTATTGTAACATTTAATACCTCTGTTATTTCGACGTTTTTTTCCGTCAATATAGTGTCATAAGATTCTATGAGCGCATTTAATTCTTCTGTTGTTCCTTCATAGATATTCCTTATGCTTTTTTTCAGTTTTTCATATCGATCTTTATGCATATCAAATTCCATCTTTTTTTTCTCTGGGAAAAAAAGAAAAATGTTTATTTTCCTTTAATTATATTTTAAAACGATTTTTTTCAATTTACCTTCCTCAGTCTGGATATTCTTATATTCTGAATGAAACTTCTGTACTTCTTCAAGTTTTTGTTTCACGGGTTCAAGTTGTTTATCGATATCATTCATTTTCTCCTTTGTAGTATCCAATCTTTTCTTTTGCTCCTTAAGTTTAGTCTCTTTATCCTGTACTTCAGACACGAGTACTTTGTAAGTCTGTTTCTCTGCATTTAGAGTCCGAATATCACTTTGCAATTCTTTCTGAAGCTTTGAAATAGTCTCCAAAGCTTTGTTAAATCTTGCACTGTCAAATATTTCATCAAATCTTTCTTTTAACAGTTTTCCTTGGTCAAATGGCCAATTAAGCTCATCTTGATGGCAAAATATGACATAATTCAAGATCGATCTTGAAACACCTAATGCTATACCAATTTCTGCATCAACGTTAGCACATTTATTAGTTATTGAATCTTTCTATGACAAAAAATAAAAATATATATATATATATATATTATTAATGCAATTGAAGTAAAGTAATTAAATAAGATATATGATTTATAAAATAAGATGGTAAATATTACAAAATAGACATTCACCTGTTTCTTATCTTTACTTGTTTTAGTTACAGTGCTGTCAAGGGTTTTAAACCTCTTTTTTTCTTTTGATGACTCGATTGTTCTGGATACTACATAACTAGTACCCATATTATCGATTACTTCAGCTTTGACAACACCTCTCACCTATTATAATTTCTAACTTAATATAATAATAATTTCTAACACTTTTAAGAAAGTTTATATAATACAGATTCAATTACAAATAAAAAAGATAAAGACTCAAACCAGAGAAAAGCTTTAATATTAATTTTTTAAAATATTTATAAAATATCCTAATTTTATAAAATATAAATTATGATTTTAAATAAAAATTATAATGATTTCAATCTAAATTTTGATATATCCAAATTATTTATAACAATTATCTAATATTATATATAATCATAAATATGTTTAATCATTTTATGTATATATATATATATATATATATATATATATATATATATATATATAGTAGTAGTAGTTCGTTTACTTTACTTTACTTACTTTACTTTAATTTACGT
>NW_012130068.1:9034478-9066595 GCF_000143395.1 Atta cephalotes | reverse complement strand
GAACATTTTTTATCCGATGTTCATTTTTTCGTATGATGAACAGTTTTTGACAAAAATCTAGAAAAGTAGGAAATAGAATAAAAATTTTTAATGATCTTAATTAACTTGAACATTTTTAATTAAGGGGAGGCACAAAAATATGTACATTCTTGATTTTGAATATTAAAGGATTATTTTGGAAAATTTCAAGTATAATTTCTTTAAAAAAAAAAAAAAAATCGTCGAAAATAATAGAAAATATTGTAATTAAGATTAACAAATAATTTGTTCTTAAGAAAAATTTAAAATATTTTATTTTAATTTTACGAATAAAGATAATTACTAATTAATACATTTTATATAGATTATTTTTATAATAAATGATTTTAGATCATCTTACAATATCGTAAATTCTATAATAAAATTAATCTAAAATAAAATAAAATGTGTTAATTAGTAATCACCTTAATTAAAATAAAATAAAATATTCTAAATTTGTGTGTGTGTGTGTTGTGCACGCATGCGTACTGCACATGAAGCATCATTTTATACTTGTTTGCAGAGTATCAAATGAGCATAAAATGATATCTCGTGTGCATTATGCATGCAACGGAATACAGCCTTAGTTATTGCAGATATAATGCAATAAAGAAATGTAAGATATATACAAAGCTGCAAAGAATATACATTGACAAAAAAATTACACATTTTAGACAAGAGTCATAATCTCAGAGTCAGTAAATACAGTGAAAAGCTCGAGAATTATTTTAATTCTTCTCGCAAAGACCTTTGAAAATGGAAAGACATTACTGTCATTGAGAAAACAATCTTAACATTTACATTAAATATATATTGATAACTTTTTTGTCAGAGTATAGAATTGTAATATTTAATTAATTTACAATTATTTTAACAATTACTCATACCGAGCCAGTTGTTGCCAACATGGGGTCATGTATAAAGGACTTTCCTTTATCGGAACCTGGTGGAAACTCGCCAGTAGTTGCATATTTCAACGCTTCGATGATGGTCGTTTTCCCCGTACCATTTGGGCCCAGAATAAGTGTCAATGGACAGGAAAAACGTATTATTGCATCCTCGCTATCGTCGCCAAAATTACGAATGCCACGAAGAGCCAGTTTCCGTACTTTGGACATGTCTCTGATCAAAAATCGGCTGTGTCAAGTGAATCATTAATCGCACCCCGATATCCTTGCTGTCCTTTGATGAAATGGCCTTTTAGTGGTAATTGCTCGTCTCTCTGCAATAAAGCTGTTTCTACAATGAATCAATAGTTGATAGTCGTAAGAGATCGATTGTTTAAGCTGGAATCAGACTATGCATTGAGATTGAAGATTGAAATTTGATCAATCAAAATAATAGGAGCTAAAATTTCTTTGTCCTCATTGGTCAAATCTTCAATCTCCAATACAGTCTGATCTAACTCTTGACGATAGTCATTGATGTCGTTGCGCAGATATTATGTAGAATAAAAAAGCTGCACAACATCAATGACATCAATGACATCATCAGAATCAGCTCGTAAAATCTTATCAGTCAATCAGTGAAATTGGCCAAACTTCAATCAGTGAAGTTGGCCAAAAGCCAACTTAAGACTATCGATGTTTTTAAGACTGACCAAATTCGATTTTTATTCCTTCTCTTAGTCGAGCTAAACAATTTGCTGTATAACACTCGCGAAAAATCAATCACCTAGGTATTTAGGTTAAAACTAGTTAATACTTAGGCCCGGATTAACAACTCTTAATTCTTAATCAAGGTTCAAATTGTTTCTCATCTTTTTCAATTCTAAACTTAGAAAGAGATAATGAATAAGAATCCCTCGTTATGAGTTAACCGTCAGTTGTGGAACTTAGTCTTAAAATTTTCGACTACTGATTCTTGTAGCATCACACTAGATTAGGATCGGCATTCACGGTCTGATCAGATAATGAAATAATACGTGTAAGAATTGAGAAGACATATTAATACATACATGTACAAAACAATATACACAATCAGAAAGACAAACGATGAAACGTAATCGCGCCAATATGCGTCCGTAGTAATCCATCAGTGTTGCCACGGGTAAAAAAATAATTTTACTAAATGACTAAATCTCTACTTCAAAATTCACTAAAAAAAGGCCCTAATTTTACTAAATGATTAAATCTCTACTTCAAAATTCACCAAATACGTGACAAAAAAAAGAGAGAAGAGGGTGCGATGTAGCGGTACGTAGTACAGAAACTAATTCAAGCCTACGTTCCAAAACTTTCTCTCTGAGAAAAATTTTACTCGAAATATATAGTATACGTGACATATACCAGCATATAGAATAAAATCTTCCTCGAAGAGGAAGGTTTAGAACGTAGCTTAAGTAAGAACCGCGCTATAAAGCTGCTTTTTCATATCGACGCTCATTTTCGGCATCAAACAGATCACGTGATAGAATTGACGAATATCAAGCGTCAATTTTGATCACGTGACTTATTTTGACGCTGAAAATGAGTGTCAGCATGAAAAAGCATCTAAATAGCGTTTTTCGCTAGGAAAATTGCAGCATTAGCGCCGTGCTAGGTTTAGATGAAAACTATAGTACTATAGTAGTGCAATAATAGTGCAAGTTTAATACGGTTCAATGGAACATAAGAAAATCGATTCTGGGGATCAATTCTGTATCTTCAAACAAAGAGTGCTTCCGATAACCCAAGTTTGAGTTAGTTCCACTAGGACCGAAAAATATGATAGATATAAGACCTAGTTTTATATTTCATGACAACGCTGTGTGCCATGAGTTGAGTTAGTTAACCTATTTATGCTCTATTTCTTCACCTCAGATGGGCATCACCTCGAATTGGGCATTACAGAAATTTATTTAATTACAAGCAAAACAAAATGTTTACTGCAGATAAATTTGTTGAAGAAACAAACAATGTTGGTATATATTTCTCTTAAATATATACATAATTATATGAAAGCAGGGACAAATGTTTACTGCAGATAAATTTGTTGAAGAAACAAACAATGTTGGTATATATTTCTCTTAAATATATACATAATTATATGAAAGCAGGGATAAAAATAACATTATTATCTTTTATCGTTTTTTTCTAATAACGATTTAATAATTTACATTGCAAATTTTTATGACAACAACTAACTTTAAAGAAAAAAGATAATTTTCGAAGATTAATTTATTATCATCGCACATTTATTGGAAAAAAGTAACTCATTTGGAATGAATTAAAGATAAAAGTAATAGCTTAACGCGTTAAAAATAATAAGTTTTTTTTAAATAAATAATGTATAATGGTGACAAGTTGACTTTTCAAAAGTTATTCTTCTAATCTTAATTTTTGTAACGTTATTGTCAAATCATTATTATAGATAGTATTAATAAAAATAACTTTTTCTTGTATATAAATTTTAATTATTGTTATCGATTCAAATAGTAACATTTTTTAATTTAGTTAATTGCAAAGTTTAATGGACTGATGACATGATAAAATTATTGTTAGCAGAAATACAAAACACAGAAACCTCTACAAACTCTAGAAAATTGAACAAAAATGTATGGAAAAATATTGTTGCATCTATGAACATCCATAGATATAACTTGATTGATGCTGACAATTGTTACATTAAATGGACCAGTGAAAACATTTTGTACATCCATTTTTTAAGTATTTAATCACAATTAAATATCAAGATATTAAAATAATTTAAACTAGTAACATTATGTTAATTATATAACAAAAATGTTTGTGAATAAATTAAATAATTTTAAAGTTAAATTTTCTCAATTTACAGTAATGCATTTTAAAAGCAAAATGGCAACATTGCAGTCCATAGCATCGAAAGGAAAAATGGTCGTGTTCAGCCATAGATAATGAGCACATTTAGCGGATTCAACAGTTGAGTGAGCGCTCACTATTGATGTATTCTTTTAGATCATCCGATCAAAATTTTAGATCTGGAAGAATACATCAATTAATAATCGCTTTCAGTAGATTCAATTGTTGCGGAACGGAGCGCTCGTTGCTATTGGATGATTTAGAAGAATACACCAATTGCAGCGAGCGCTTATGGATTCGCTCCACAGGCAGAAGTTGGTGCGAACAGTCAATCAACGTCTTACTTGCTCAGAAGTAATAGATATATAATTTCCAAAAAAGTTGAACTCAGTCCAACTTTTGCCATCCGGCGAAGTAATATTGCATTATTTCTAGAAATTTTGAATGGTTAGGCCGACTTAAGAACATAAAATTATTGGTTAGTGCGATAACTTCCGTCGCGCAGCAAGCGTTGCTTTATGGTTCCAGCACACCAGCACGATGTTAATCGTGCACGACACGCGATATCCAATGACAGTATACCTTTAGAATGAAAATATCAGTAAAGCTGTACACTCATTGGATATCGTGTGTCGCACACGACGAACATCACGCTGGTATGCCGAAGGCATTATGGCTCTTGCACACTAACGCGATGCGCGACACGCGATAGCCAGGTTGAGGAGTCACCTTCACTCGAGTGCATTATTTATGTATTATTTTATCCTTATTGTTCACCGAATGTTAAACAAGGATAAATAACACATAGGTATATCCGGATAAATTTCCGAACACGATCCAAGGAGCACATATATAATTTTTCCAGAGGTTTTGTTATATATATCAAGGTTATAATATATATCATAAAACTTTATCCCTAGAAAAGTGAAAAAGTGAAAAGTGAAAAGTGAAAATTTTTACCATTGAAATTAATCAAGAAATTTTCATCAAGTTTCATGATTGATACCAAGATCACATTTTTCAATTAATTCTGCTTTTTGTGTAGCCATGCGCAGCTCGACTCACTCGCTTGTCGCATACGAGAAATTCAACTTTACCCAACTTTTGCTGCGACGTCACGATACTTGGAAAAATTATATATATGCTTATTGGATTGTGTTCGGAAATTTATCCGGGTGCACTCATATATTATTTAACCTCGTTTAACATTTGGCGAACAACAAGGATAAAATAATATATAAATGTTCTCGAGTAAAGGCCTAGATGTCACGCGTTGCATATCGCGTGTCGCACATCGTGCTGGTGAGCAAGAATTATTATGGTTCATGCACACAGAACGCGGCAACGCTTGCCGCACGGAAGTTATCGTACTAACCAATAATTTTATATTCTTAAGTCGGCCTCATCGTGCAAAACTTCTAGAAATGATATAATATTATTTCTGCTGTGCGGCAAAAGTTGGATTGAGTTCAACTTTTGTCACGTGGTGGAAATTATCTATCACTTCCGAGTGTTACGTCCCGAATGAAAACGCTGAGGTAGAGTGAGATAGCACGGACAAGCGACATATACCGGCAAATTCAAATTAGGATTACAATTGTTATATTCAGTTAGAGATGACGAAATGAGTCCAAGCGGAAACTTACGGAGACTTTTCGATAATAATTGAAGCTTATAATTTACTTAATGTTAACTCGATGTTAACGTAATAATCAAGAAACAAAAAGTTAAAGAAACGTTAAATTGGTTGACGAAGTGGCAACATACTTTAATTTGTCGAAATGATAGATGAAACTGACCAAGAAAATGATTAAGCAGAAAGGAAGATATTGCTCTTGATACAATTTGTTAAAATAAATTAAAATAGCTGTAAGGTGAATAATTATTATGTAAATAATTATTATGTGTGTAAATAAGTCCAATAATAATGACGGAACATGAAATGATCGTATGTATGAAAATATGTATAAATTGCATATATTTATTTAATAGTGGATAGTTAATATGGGCTGTGATAATTAAACATTATAGAAAGATTCAGCCGATACATTAAATGAATATAATAAAATAATTCATCTCCATTTACAATCTGATATAGTTGGAATAATAAATGTAACATAGTAATGTGTAGACGTAATAACACAATTCAAGAAAATTCTGAAATATTTGAATGTTTTAAAACTGAAATCTATTTATCGTTTAATATTCGATAAAAGATTCCAAATATTGGATAAAAGAAAGAGATAGATTATTAAAAATAATAATATGTATATATGTATATATGTATATATTGGAAATTATGTAAATAAAATAATTAAAATAATGAAAATTATTATATGAAATTTATTATAAACGAAGATAATAAATGTAGAGAAATAATAAATATCAAGGTATTAGATATCAAATGATAATTATTACTTGATGTGTATTATAATATGTATGATATAATATGTATGATATAATAAAACGTAGATATCAGATCTTAAGGTTTTTATATATATATATATATATATATATATATATATATAACCTTTGGATATGTATAATAATAATAATAATAATTACCTTTCAGATTTACGATAAATTAGAATTAGAGTTGAAGTTGATCAGTGCAAGAAACAGCGTACAAAATAGAATAAGATTCAGGGACGTCTTAATATGACGAGTGCTCGAAGACAACTATGCTCCGCGACGAGTTACCGTCTTCAAATCTTGGATAAGACAAAGAAGATACTACGACAGTCAATCGAGCGTCTATTCTTCCATTTGAATAATAAAATAATTTATTCTGCAACTTTAGATTTTGATTTTTATTTGTCCTTCTAATTTCCTTTTTTTACCTTGTAAAGTAGTAGATTAGTTCCGTTATATTTAAATTCGAATACGTATACTTCAATGCTCAATTCACCGCTAGGCAATAGTTTCGTTTATTGTTTATTACAATAATAATATACTTAGGTGTTATACAGATTAAACAGTAGTAACCTAGAACAGAGTTAAACTATATGTATAAAATATTTAAACAGGAGATATATATAATATAAAGTATTTAAGTAATATAAAATATTTAACAGGAGATATATAACATATATGTATATACTAATGTAAGAACAATTATTACTGTGGTAAATTTCTCCAATTGTTGTCGCAATTGCAATAATGAAAATGGAATTCATTTCCATTAAAGTTTAAGAAATTCTAAATTTTGATTTTCGAAAGGAGCTTCTATAAGCCAGTGTGCGATTAGTTTATGTTACGAATTCTTTCGGAGTAATTATCTCCCTTTAGAGATAAGAGCGCGCGACACTCCTTTGTATCGTCTGCGTTGGCTCACTAAGAAAAAAAAATTCAATGAATATATTTAATTATTTTATTACTACTTAGTAATTATTTATTAACTTAGATCTCTCAAGATTATAGAAATGTATTGTTATATATAAAAAAAGGGTATTGTATAAATTTATATATATATTTCTGTGAACAATAACATTTGATGTTTAATACTTGGAAATTATTATATTTTAGTCTTTAGCATTGTTGTGCAATGCGTTAAAGGATACATTTATTAACTCATTCCCTTTCTTGTTTCATTTATTGTTAATTAGAGAAAAGAAAATGAAAATAAATGAAAGTATAACTATTGTACTATTATAGATATTGTATTACATTAATTAGTTATATATTTTCGTAACCATGGCTTATTCCATTTATTAGCAACTTTATGATGTCAACGTAATGTCATGTTCACCAGAGTGCATTATCTTGGAAATTGTATGTATGGCGCGTATGTATCTCTTAAAACTAAGTAGAAGTTTGCGTTTATTTTATCAGACGTTACACCCCTCTCCTTAAGAAAATAAATAATGAGTGAAGCACGTTATTTGTTTAAAGTTTCTTAAGTTAATCTTATGCATATAATTATATTTTATAATATTACGAGAATGATAAATAAAAAACCTGCTTATTCATTAATGCTTAGCAGTGTCACTTTTAGTATTTATTTACCCCAAAATACACTCGTATGTGTCGATGTCGATTTAATGTCGGAATGTTTTTGTTTACACTCTAAGCACGAATTGCACTCGGCATTATCTCGGCACAAAGTGATTGGGAAACCACCATATGTTGCTCTCCTCTTTTAGTATTGTCCATAAACGCTAAGGTTGGATACAATGGATCGTTGTAGGAACCGTCGATGTCGAGAGTTGAGGGTCATTGCAGGGTTGTTCAGAGCTCTCTTCAGAGCTCCTTCATCGGTAGATTGAGGGAGTGAGTGTCGGTTACGTTTTTCCAAATTCAGTAGCAGGCTCGTGATAGAAGAGAAAATTGTCCCTAATAAATGTAAATTCCATCCAGAAATCAAATGAAGGGTGTAACCATGTATTGCAGTATCTGTAAGTAGTTTGATTAATCGTACCATCCAGATACCGATAAATACAGCACTGCTAGTGCCGAATTTTAGGAAGCCATCCCATAATTTCTCGCTAGTGAAGGTAGCTATTTTATCGAGGGAATCCTCATCAAAGAAGCTCGATAATAATATGCCAGATGGAGATACGCGATGTTCAGCTGCAGTCTTCGCAAAGATATTGAGAAGTGATGTACTTTCGACTGGAAACATGATATGGTCCCTCAATCTGGAGAGATACTCCTGTGAGTAGATCTCACTATCGGCGAGATGTTCAGCATCGAGGTATCTTCAAATTTCTCGGCTTTGTCATAAGTTCCAGAATCTAAGGTGAGAATACTGTTGCAGGCTTAGGGGTGAGACTTATCCATCCTCCTCTTATTTTGCATTATTGGTAAGAGAGGGTTATAATCGACTGGTGTGCTGCTGTTGATTAAAATACAAATTTTAGGAGATAGATATAAAGACTTATTATACGCAGATAGGTAATCTCAAGATTTCAAGATAACAATTTTCAGTTGTGCGGCGTGTAACTTTCATGGATACGCTTGATAATGTGGGCTACTTCGTCTGACATAGTGGCTATATACCCTAGCCCTTTCATTAGATTATATGTAAATGCATTGGGTTGATCATGAGCTAGACATATTATGTTTTTTAAAACTTGTTCTAATTCTTTTTTCTAATCTTTTTTAAAACTTGTTCTGCATTTTTGATCGAGGATTTTATGGTAGAGGTCTTGCATTACATGTTTTTCCACGTAAATGAATTTAGAATTAATGTAGGTGAAAATATCTAAGTTATTAACAGAAATTCGAGTGAGTTTAGCAAACAGGTTATTTTTATTTGTCTCTACAATTAACAGTTTAGGATGTTCAGTCTGTATCAGGATATAGCCACATACATTGTATTTCGATTTTTTCGAAGGCGAAAATAATATCTTTAGTCATTAGAGAATATACAATAGGATAATCAATATTAGAATCGTAAATTTTATTTGCTTAACCTTGATACAAAACATTATAGGAAGTTGCATGCTTCAAATGGAGCCCAAAATATATTCGCTCCATCTTCATTGTTACATTCGTTTTTTCACAGTGCGCACTGAATTCCTGAACGGAGTGTGACATAATCCGTTTTTACAGGTGCATAATAATCTCGTAGCGAGGTGGTAACAGATCCTGACAGATGACATTGTTCCAGGTACCATACGGGTCCGCCTCTTCTATAAAACCTTTCTAAGTTTGTATCTCTGGCGAAGATGACAATTCAATAGTTGTTTGTGTTGAGAAATAATCTGATGATCGAGGCGGAATTTGCCAGAATGATAAAGCGGTCTCGTATAAACGAGCACATCTGTGCTGGTCGATTTCTAGTAGGTATTTCCTGCGGCCTCCACGCACCATTGATACGTGGGAATGCATTCCACAGAACATTCAGCGATCGATTTCTACCTTGCAGGATATGGTCTTTATTTCTAGTTGGCGATTTGAAGCAATTCTATATATACAGATGTGAAATTAGGGTGGGAATCTGTGAGTGACATTCACCGACCTCCAAGAGTGATCATCATTACATTGAAAGAGGTTTCTTCACAGTCATAGCCAAGAAGACTGGAGGTCGACTTAGCCAGAAGAAGCGTCAAGAGAATGATACACATCTGTAATTATATACAGACATTCTTACATTACTTAACTCAAGGAGAATTTAGGTGAAATCTCAACTGAATTCAGTGATGTGAAATAATCGCAATTTATTAGTGTGAACTAGCTCTGTGTTCTTATATTGGACTCGGATATTCTCGTGGTCAAGGATTTCCAGGATTTTATGAGGACTAGTATATTCGTTTGGGAATTTATTAGACTTTTTCTCTGTCTTTAGAAATATATAATCGCCAACTTGAAAGTTTATTTGATTAATTCTCTTGTCGTAATAACGTTTCGAATGGATTTTCGCTTGTACTAAATTATTTCTGGCAGTTTCTTGCGCTTCGCGAATACGGTCGAAAAGTCCGAGAAAATAATGATGGTATGTAATGACGGTATTTTCTTTTTCGGCAGGCTTCTGACTGATAGGGTCCTTCCAAATATTAGCTTATGTGGCATAAATCTCGTACCTTATGCTGGTATTATATGAAAATGTCGCTCTTTCCATAAATTTATCCATTCTTCATTTTTATTGAAAATGCTTTCAAATATATTCGATGAAAACATGATAAGAACGCTCAACGGATCCGTTAGCTTGCGGGTGATAAGCGGAAGTGCAGTAGTGTTTAATTCTAAAACGTTTAGCGTTTAGTGTTTTTCATTAAATAGTTCAAAAAATTAGTTCCCTGGTCGGTTAAAATGGCTTTAGGACATCCAAAGCGACAGATGAAATTATTAACGAACGCTTCTGCGGTGGTGATGGCATTCGTATCTTCCATGGACTCGGCGATCGAATATTTAGTGAGTAGATCTATAATTAAAATGTACTTGTTGTCACGTTTTGTTTTAGATAAGGGGCCCATTATATCCATCATGATCTTGTCGAATGCAAATCCTGGCGAATCCATGAGGACCATAGGTTGTCTGGTTTTGAGTCTTACTAGTTTTTTCAGTTGACATTCGTGATAGTTTCGTATAAATTCCTGAACCTGGAACTCAATGTTATTCCAATAGTAATCTTGACGAATTCTAAGCAATGTTTTTGTCACGCCTTTGTGTCCGCCCAGTTGAACGATGATATTTACTAATGATGCTTGTCTGTTTCTCTTTAAGGGGAACTGTTGTAAGGTTTTTGCATATGATAATCGTGACTGTTCCTATGATCGAAGACATTTTGTAATTCTTCAATGACTAAAGGCCATGGTATATTGTCTAATAGTTCAGTTCTCGCTATGCTGAAAGAAGACAATTGAAGTTCGTGACGTTCAACAAAGAACGAAGGGTTTCCTATATCCCAATCAGACATCGTGGTCCGTCTCTCTTTGATAGATAATATTATTAAATTTTTATTGTCTATATTGCGAAAAAACATACGGACGCGTTCAAGAATTAAATCGATTAAGGGCGGAGTCTTGCCTAGCTGATGGAATTCTTTAACTCTGGTGTCAAACGGATGCCCATCACTGTTGTTAGAACAACAAGTTGGTTTTGAATTTGGTCCTTTTGAACAGAGAACTGATTCCGAACCGTTTTTATTCTAGCTTGTATGAGGTGCTGATCCATTATCTCGTTTTCTTCATCAGTTGAGTCAGATTCATCAGTGTTGTTATCATCCGCATGCGTTAATTGGATTGTAGGTGCATCTGCGGAAGTAAATGCAATGGATGGGAGGAATTTCTTCCGTTATCAGATTCTATAGGATGACATTGGAAGGAACTGAAGTTCATCGCTCGATTCGCCAATAGTTTTAAATTGAGTCAAAACTGGCGACAGCGGTTTCGAATATTCCGTATACTCAACAACCCCATTGGGTAACGAGGTAAATTTGTAACAGCTAATATTCGGAATTCCGAAAGAGCGTCGTGATTAGCAGATCCCAGGTTTGTAAATAACTTCGTAGTCATATTCCTCTAACTTTGCCACCTCATAAGTTTTGAAGTGAGATCTTTGACTTTACAGAGCCATGTGAGAGATTGATGGTCGGTGACAAGAGAAAATCTATGTCCATATGAGTACGGTCGAAATGATAAATGCAGTATATAATAGCTAATAATTCTTTTTCTATAGTTGAATAATTGATTTCGGATTCAGTACGCGAGATACGTAGGCTATAAGGAGATCTTGCCCAATTGTTTCTCGGCTTAAGACTCTGCCGTGTTTGATGCGTTAGTGGTAAGTATGAATGGTTTCGAAAAGTCGAAATAATAGATTGTTGGCAGAGTTCTGTTTTCAGACATTTAAAGGCTTCCTGTTGTTCGGTCCTCCACATAAAGGGAACATTCTTCTTGAAAAGCCAATGATTTTACTAGTTCCGAAAAATTGGGTATAAAATGGCAGTAATAGCAAGGTCCAAGAATTGTTTGATAGTTTTCGCTTTTCTGGGAACAGAGAAATTCTTAACTGCTGCGGTCTTTTCAGGATTTGGCCACACTCCATTGTTTCCGATTATATGGTCCAATAAGCAATTTCGCGCCGCAGGAACTCGCATTTATCGGTTGGAGTAATAAGTTAGCGTAAACGATTCATTAGTTCTTGAATTTTTACATCGTGTTCGTGTAATAAACTGGCGTATACAACTATGTCGTCTATATAGATAAAGAGTTCGCAACCCGGAAAGGAGTTGGTCCATCAGACATTAGAATATCGCGAGAGCGTTCTTCAAGTCAAATGGCATCCGAATAACTCACTCAATGCTCGTGAAGCGTGGAGAATACAGTCATCGTGCAAGAGATCTAATGAAATCTAGCAAAATCGAAGACGGAGAAATATTTGGTTGCTCTAAGCTGGTCCAGAATGTCTATTATGCGTATGCGTCAAACTCTCGGGTCCGACACACTGACATATGCGACTCACACAATACACGAACGCGTATCTTTTTCATGTTAGCGGTGGATCAAAGGAAATTTTGGCGCCTCATGATCTTACATTCTCGTGGCTTTCAATCGCTTATCGCATCGAAAAGACTCCGCGTCTTTTTGTCAATCGCCGTCAAAGGATTGGCAGTTTTAATGATCTCACAATCGCCGAGGAAAATAAATTCCGAATATTTTTGAAAAACGAATCCGAAATGGTGGAGAATCACGGTATTCACTCACTCTTCTCGTGGCCACCGAACGGATTGCTCAGAGCCCTCTCAATTCGTGCGCATCCACCAACATTAGCGATAGTTATGTTTCCGTACCTGCAGTTTTTAGCAGTTTTTAACAGTTATAATAACAGTTATAATAAATCTTGTACTCTCTTACAAAAACGCAAAGGAGCCCAAACTCTGGTGCTGACCGACAGATTCTTTGTACCTTACATTTTGGTGCTTCCTGTGAAGTGTGAACTGGCGGACATCTGAACAAATCACGGTGCTATCCTGACTGAAAACAATTCTCGTGCAATTTAAAGACCACGATTACGAGTGCCATTGACGGCATTCTCGAATAGACGTTCATCCCACATTCCAGGGGAACTTGCGAACTATGGTGAGGAAAGTGCAAATCGTTCCCTTTAATTTATTAAGTCACATAACGATAGCCTCCAGGCTTAAACTTAAAAACAAACGTCTTTCAAGGCTCAGGTCACAAACCTCACGAATGCCCTCACAAGATTGATAATGCGACATTAAAATTATGTATTGCTCGCTTGACAGAATGATATCGTGCATTCGAAGATTCTAACGATGAATTCGTATTGATCCAGATATCAATTAGAATTTTTAAACGTTCAAGAGAGGTTTTATTCTCTAGCGGGCAAGGGATCGAAAATATACTCAATCCAAATACGTCTTTAGTGGCGACGAAACTCGTCGATAACTTATCAGACGCGACAGCGATCAAAAGGCGCCGAAAATTATCTGAAGGACCGATGCCTTTTTTGATGATAAATTCGAAGAATGGCTTTCTTTTAAGAACGCATTCATTAGCATAATCAGGTCACAAACGGATTTATCGGACTCAGATAAGTTGCATTACCTGACAACAGCTTTAAAGGACGAGGCGGCTAATAAAATAAAAATTTTTTCGAATGATAGCGTAGATTATCCCACTGCGTGGAAATTGTTAAAACGATCTTATGAGAAAAAGAGTATTAATCGCGCGACACCTTTCGATTCTAAATCTCCCAGTAGTAGAAAAAGAGAATACTAGCGGATTGATGACACTCAACAGCATCTCGCGGCGTTAAAGGCTCTTGGAGTTTCAATCGGCCCAGAAATAATCGTACATATTCTGAAAGGCAAATTATCGAGATATATAATAGACAAATGGCAGACGACGTTAAAGAGAGATGAATTTCCGAAAATTGCACAGATGTATGAATTCTTGTACAGAACAGTGGTCTGCGCTTTGAGACGCGAAAAAACGAAAATACTTGAATCCGAAAGACAATCTAACAATTAAAAGGGCACGAATTTCTGCGAATCGTTCGTTGTAAAGACATATTTATTTGAGTCTAAATTACATGAAAAATATTTAAGAAAATGAAAAAATAAAAAAATATGTATTTAAGCACTATTGTATAATATTTCTGTAAAACAAAAAGCATTACATTAGCATGCAATATAAGAAGAGAAATTCACATATAATATAAATTTATGATACTTACAATTCTGATCCTCTGGATCGAGTTCGATCGAAGGCCGAAGAATTCCGCCAAAAAGAAGTTTGCTTCTTTTTATATATATATATAATACACTCCTCTCGCTCTCGCTGTTTCTCATCTCATTTGCCAATTGACAACATGTATAAATCTTTTTATTTTAATGTAGTAACGAGGTATATCCTGAAAAATAAATTACAAAGTGAACTTAAAAAAGTATTATAAAAAAATAAATTAGAAAAAGTGAATTAGAAAATAAATCTATTTATTATACTTACCGAGGGAATGATTTTGTACCTTTACCTCGTTCTGGAGTCTCAAAAATTGAAGCCTGATCTGTGGTTCATTATCGACTATAGATACTTGAAATATAAAATTAAACGTTAGAAGTACAAATTCGCTAATAAAAATCTAGCATACATAAAAAAGAAAAAACTACTTACTCTCTCAATGGGATACTCGTAACGGATCTCAATTAAATTCTGTAAGTTACTCATTGCTATCGTTGTTATAAAAAAATATCCTGGAGAAAAGTCGACGAAATTTTTTCTAAAAAAAATCACACTATTTGTCACTTTCATTTTATCACATAAATGCAAAAGTATTCTATCATTTAGCGTTAATGATAGAATATAGGCCGTTTGCACATTAAGAAAAAAATCACTCATGTTGCAATATAATAGTATATGAGCCGTCAAAACAAACTTCCATCATTCCACCTCCGGCGCTGGGCATGTGATCTATTTAGGACATGGTGCCCTCTGATCAGTGACTGGGTAGGATGTGAGTAATGAGGGTGTGAGTAATTAAATGATGCGTTTTGATTGGCTGGGTTCATGACTGCTCACGCGCTGATTAGTTCTGTCCATTGTCGTCCACGCGATGATGAAGAAGAGAGAGGTGATGACAGGAATGAATCGTGGCACCAAGGAAAATCGAGGACTGAGACATTTTTTCGTTACGGAAGGAGGGAGGAAAGGTGCGAGCAGCAGATATAAATAGCGCATAGTTTTTTGCAGGTCATTTTTTGCTGCAGCGGCATGTCACCGTACTGACGTTTTAGTGAAAAGATTTTTTCTTATTATTTACGACGAGGATTTTTACGAGTATTTTCGGGAGATTCTTGCTTTCACTAGGGAAAAAGGGGAGGTAAAACAGGAATGAACAAGTTCGTGATGGTACGCGTCGTCGTAATTGACGTGATGATTTACTCGTTTTTAGAAATAATAAATTTCTTCTGTACTCTATGCCGAAGATATTTTTATTAAATATGATAAAAATCTTCGTTATTTAAATCTGAAATATTGGGATATTTGGAATGTGAAATAATCGAGAATTTAAGTTACAAACATAAAAATATAATAATAAGAATAAAATATTAATAAATAAAATATTAATAAGTAACAAAAATTTATAATACTATTAAATATCAAATCTTTTTAAACGTTCACATATTTAAAAAGTTGTTTGCGTAACAATTTTCATTAAATAAATATGTCAACTCGTATGATTACTTAAAAAGTACGTATCAAGTATAAAATTATATTTTTTACAAGCCAACAAATTAGAACGAAATGCACAATTAATTTCCTTCAAATTATGCATGGCTTTATTATAATAAATAAAAGAAGGAGTGCAAACTCGTTTCAGCATAATATTAATATATTATTACATATTATAATTTTTATTGCAGACTAGCAACAAAAAAATATACAAGTTTATAATAGTTGAAGTGAATATTGCCGAAATTATATTGTTCTATTTGCGAAAGACGTATAAATGGAGAAGTGAATGAATTATCCAAGTACATTCGCCACGCAATTGTAGTTAATAGAGACATCAGAAATGAATTTAAATGCAGCCAAAATGGGTGCCAAAAGTAACTTCGACATTTATCCGTCACATCAGACGTATGCATCTTCGCAAGAATCGACAAATTCCGAATTATGATAAGAATGAACCAATTCCAAGTAATAATAATGAATGTGAAATGGACGAATTAATTATAGAGCAGACAGTTGATCTTCATCCAAGAGAAAACATGATCGTTTGTATGTTGTAATTGTCAAAAACCATGATAAGATTATGTCAAATTTTGCAATGTTGTATGTGGGGAATGGGCAAAAATATACGATCGAAAGTATTTCACACAAATGGCGCAAACAAATTGATAACTTCGACTTTAAATAAACTTAAATTAATAAAAATTGATTTCGATGAAGTATTTTGTTGTAAAAACATTTGAAGGCATACCATATCATATTGGTTTATCTATTGTTTTAAAATCTGGTTTAATACAAAGTAATCTATCGATTTTTGGAAAAATAAAAGAAATAGTTATTTTAGAAAATGAAGAACTCTTTCTTTGATGCAAATTATGGACTACTATGTATCTACACGAACATTTAAATGCCTATCATATACAACCGAACAATACGAGTTTATAAAAATTGACAAATTAATTCATAAAAAACCTTTGAATAGAAATGTTATGAAGGAAATCTGTATTTTGTTCTACGGCATACTTTGTTGTAACTTTCTACTCATAAAAATTTATTTATTTACCAGATTTTTTTCTAATATTTCTCTATAGATATATTTTTCTTCTCTATATACATAGGAGAAAACATCGGCGAAACTCTTTGCAGCATAACAGAAAATGATTTGAGAGATGAGAAAAATCAAAATGGGAGCACGAAAGAGAATCTTACAAATAATAGAAATCACTCAACATGTAATTTCGCAATACATTTTTACATATTAACTTTGGACTTTATTAATTATTTATTATTAATTCATTAAATTATAATTATTAATTTTAATTATTAATTTACTGAAAGTCTATCTTATTATAGGAAACAGCGGTTGTAGTATTGAATGACATGTCACAAAATGAAAATATTGCAAATGTAATAATGAAAAAAACGGAATATATACCAAAACACAATTTCCGCATCAGAAGTAATAAAATCCCAAGTGGAAGAAATCCATGCTTCAACTTCTTATGATTTACGAACCAACAAACGACTGTAGTCAATAAAAACATTACAAGCAAAATAATTATTAATTATAATTTTTTACAAATATATATGCAAAATATGAATGATATAATTGTTGGCAAATTTATTTTCTGCAAATCCAGCTCCCTGTAATCAATATCCGTGGGTACAATCTTCTCAAGGGAAATCTCTGATTGAAGTTTTAGACTCCGGAACCTTTAAATATTCTAGACAAGCAATTGCTAGTTCGTATTGTCATCAACTCACAGATGTATTTGGCCATTGATAAGATAAGACAAAAAGAGAAATAAAATAGTATAATAAAATTTTCGTAATTTTGTCACAGCTTATCCAACAAAAAAGGAAGTTGCTATCGATATCGCTAAAAGTTCCCTTGCTTAAAAAAATTATTCAGTTGCTCATATAAATAATTTTATTATCTAAATAACACTATAACTATAATACTATAACTATACTATAAATATACTATATTATAATTGATATTTTAAAATGATATGGACCACTTAAAGCCTATCGTGGAGACAATCGTAGTTAAAAATGTTTAACAAAATCATGACAAATGTATATAAGAATTACATTGTATTATTTTCGGTTTTTTTTTCAGATTGACTATAAATTTAATGCAATTTGACCCAAAAAGGATCATTTTTTTAGACGATTCTCAATACAGAACACTCCAAGGATTATTCATTATATTATGAAATAAGATCCAATCTTACAGATTTCATGGTGACAGCAAATGGTAAAGTACATATAAAAGTAGTTGATTTATTTAACAATAATTAAATTTTTATAATTTCTTAATTTTTTCGAGGATTTAAGAGCACTTTGTGTAATTCCATTATTATTATTACCAACTCCTAACTATAGAAAAGGAAAAGGTAAATTTTTATTTTGTTAATTTACGCAATATAGATTAATTTTATAAATAAAAATTATAGCACGATGTGAATTTTACTAAAAAGAACTGGACTTAATTTCAAGGAAAAGAGAACTCTAAGATTCTCCTATCAATTCAAAAATCATCCTTAAATATAACATCCTAATTTGATTAGATTTATTTTAGTGAGAATTATACAGTGTGTGTGCACGTGCATTCGGGTATATTTATTTTATTTTATATTAACAAATTTTCATTGCAGGATAGCGAAGATTTGGCACAAATTACATTGGAAGGCGCTTCATCACATATACAGCCTTTTTTAATCTGTGCTTAGGCTTCTCACTGCAACGAATTTAGAGCGTACGTGCTTGACAAATGTTTCTGGCATAGTTGTCCGACATGCTATCAAATGAATCGCGACAGAACACTTTCGTCTGCAGCTCGTAATGACAATTGATGCGCGTTACAAGCGAATTCTTGCATCGACATATCGTCTTCGAAAACGGGATTATCATGTTATAGCAAAATGGGAATGCAATCGGGGAATGCACAAAAATCCCAAGATGAGTGATTTTTTCAAGAATCACTCATCACGTTAATAAAATCCGATCTTCTCGACCCGTGCGATGCGTTTTTCGGTGGTCGTACAGAAAACATCGCTATCCAACGAAATTACAAAGAAAATATGCTATACGTATACTCTCTGTATCCGTATGTATTGAAAACGGGTGCTTTCCGTTACAGTCAGCTCAATATTTATATCGGCAAGGAATGTAGCGAATTAATCGGCAAAGCGCCAAATATTAATTTCGACTCTGTCAAGGATCTTGTACGGTGTAAAGTACTCCCACTGCGTAATCTATTTCACCCAGTACTCCCATATAGGGTAAAAGAAAAGTTGCTTTTCGCTTTGTATCGAAGCTGCAGCAAAACATTTTCGCAGACAATGTGTACTTACAATCGTCCCGAAGAGCGTGAATTCGAAGGTACCTGCGTATCCTGCGAATTACGCATTGAGAAAGGATATCTTGTGACAAGCGTGAATGAAATTTGGCAGTATAAAGTCACACGATACGATCTCATTACATGGCGGAGAGGATTGTTCGCCGAATAGTAGTTAATAGAGCAGTTCTATCTCAGATTCTCTGAGGGGGGCACGGGGAGTACTCGAAGGTGCGGAAAAAAGGTGCGGGGAAGGTTCCCGGTCGATTGACGTAAACACATGACATTCCGTTACACGTTTCGTATTTTTTTTGTCACCCGCCGCCGCCGCCTTCTGTAAGGTGAAAAAATAATTAAATAAAAAATATATAACAATATATAAAAATAATAATGTACGTAAAAATATATAAATATCTAAATATAAATATATATTTATATATTTACGTGTTACGTCCAGCAGACTCTCACGACTCTTTTCTTTCGTGGAGATCTGGAAATAAAAAGATAGCTGCGAATAATGCACAAGTTGAGCATTATAGCCCAGAGAAGACTGAAAATTTTTTTTTCCTACACTAAAAATTAAAACGAAGAATCCAGTATTTCCTCGTAAACATCACTCCGAGATAAACTATAAATCGATACACATGCGGTGGGATCAAAAAGATACCAAGTTTGTGCCCCTCGAACACTGCAACTAAAATAATAATAAATAATAATAAATATGTTATTGGAAGCGTAAGATCAGCGCCAAGATACTTTTTAACAATCAAGTCACGAATGATTCTCACGAGCCTGTGAAAACCTAAGACATGACTGGTCAGCTTCGCTCTTTCCCCGGTCACTTGGATTAAGTTCTATGACCGAAAGCTAGGGCATGTGGACGTACCGGCACACCCAGTTTGAGCCCTTTAAATTAAAAATATGCCTGATTCGTATGTCCATTTAGCGGAGCGAGTTGAGATTTTCACTTCGTCCTTCGTTCAATTCCTGGCTCGTTAGGAGTCACAGGACCAAAAGAAGTGTTTTCCCCACAGCTCCTTTGCGATCTGGAGCCTGGATATGACCAAATCGGTCTAATAATTCGATTCCCATTACGTTCACCCCCTCAGCTTTATGCTTGCGGAGCTTGAATGTAACATAAATATTCCTTTAAATTTTATCGAGAAAATTTTATAAAACTTACAATTTCAGTCTTTCGGCTCTGGATCGGGCTCATACGGCCGAAGAGTTCCGCTAAAAAAAAAATCATGTTCTTCTCATTTATTCGTTCTTCTCGCAGAGCGTTAGAATCTGAAATGAAACACGGAAGCTTATGATTAGAAGTGAAATTCGAAAAAGTTCTTTCCGTGACTATTAATTGGATCGTCTATGCTGAGTTTGATAACGTTTTAGAAATCGATTTCTCGCATCAAGTCATTGTCGACTTTTTCGATTAATCCTATGACTGCCGCGAAAAAATTATTTTCCCTACTACACATTTTTTTCTCATCTAATTGCAAGATAACGAAAAAGTTTTAGTCTTGCTCATGAGACCAGCGTCGACGTATCATGACGTATAAAAAGAATAGCGAAAATTTGAATATATCATATATTCGAATATATCATAGTCATTGACGCGTTTTCACGATATCGAACATATCGACATACGCGTTTTCACGATATCGAAGAAAACTTTATTCCGAAAGAAGTCACGGTTCTTGCGATTAATGCGATCATTACCGGACACTATTATGATGCTGCCTTATTATTTGGCAATTTACCCGAGAAAGTAAGAGAGTAAGAGAAAGTAAGACGAGAAAACAACTGGCTTACACAAAATTATCACGGAATCGAATGATTCGACGGAAATGTCAATCCTAAATACTTTACGATACAACTGCGAGACATTACACGCCGCGCACGCTACATCTATAATAGAGAATAAGAGAGATTATCTAAATAATTTACTCTCTAGAAACGTATAATCTGGAAGAAATTTCTCCGGTTTTCAAAAATCTAGCAGATTTCAAAGAACGTGGATAGTGCTGCACGGATTTCGAACCAACGTTCTGGTATATTTAACATGCAGAAATTATTCGATCAACAAGAAATTCCAATAAATTTAACGTGAAGCACTATTCAATCAACAAAAAGTTCTGGAAAGTTAAGTTAACGGGAAAAATTTATTCGATCAACAAGAAATTTTGGTAGAATTTACGAAAATAATTGTTCGATCAACAAGAAAATCTGGTAGATTCAATGGGAAAGCATTATTAGACTAACAAGAAGAAATTCTGATAGATTTAACTAGAAAGAATTAATCAAATTCATCCGGTAATTCTTACAAGAATTCTGATTCGTCCGTTTTTGAACAGACATACTGATTGAATCTATCAAATTTTTAAATAATCCAACCAAACTCTTTTTTCAATGTATCCATCGATGGGACGAATTTTGGAAGATCTTTTTTCTTCTCGGCTGTCACTTGTTCATCCTCACTTTGATCCGATTTTTCTGTTACGATATTTTTCTTCCACGCTTCGATGTTGCAAAATATATCGTGTTTCTGATTTTTAAATTGAATTGAAAATTTTTCTGTCTGTTTTTTCGCTCTCGACGTCGCTCTCACTCCAATTTTCTGAGGGAAGGCTATCGTGGCTCGAATTGCTGCTATTTTGTATAGTTAGCCAACATTTCAATTTATAAGTATTGCATAAGGTGCAATATGATTCAGAAATATGTCTATAAAAGAAATATGTCTATAAAATGTTTCTTAAGTTGTTAAATTATTCTTATATTTAAATTACAGCGATAAAAAAAAATCACATAGTGATTAAATAAGCTCGTCTTTTAACTAAAAAATTACGTTAGCATGACTGAATAAACTTGGTATTATTACGAAGAAATTTTTAACTAATGTATATAAGGCGAAAAATATATTCGCAAAGAATTGGATCATATATTAATAATAATACATAAATAAAGAAAATCGTTTACATATTCGTTAATATCATTAATATTAGGTGTAGTAAAAAGAAATCCATTATTTTTGCATGAAATTGAATGGAAAAATAATGGATTTCTTTTTATTACACCTAATATATTTCAACACCAGATAAGATCCTTTTCAGTGCGGTAGTAAAGTACAACTAAAATATCTAATTGTACTGCCGCACTGCATGAGGACTCAAATCCAGAGTCGAAATGTACGTAGTGTAAACAAATTTAGTCTTTATTTACGATATTAATATACTATCCAATTGCGGATACACCTTTCGCCTTATAAATATAAATATATTATTTGCGCACATATGTATAGTTATATCTGTTTTTTTAAGAAAATGTTTAACATTAAATGAATTATAATATTTTCGCAACGTTTAAAAATATTGCATAGAGAGAAATTATATGAGAAATGTACTTAAACTAATTTAAAATATGTAACTTGACTTAAATGTAACTTAAATTATATATGTTACACATACACATCATAATATATACGCGGTGTTCCAAAAAAAACGATAAAAAAGAAATCTTTCGCACAAGAGTAGAATTAGACTAAATTGAGAAGAAAAGTCCTCCTACAAATATATTTTTGTTTATCATTATCTTAACATTGCTTGATTAACATAATAAACTTTGCATTTTAATTAAAATAATAATAATAGTTATAAAAATATTTTTCCGATTTTTTTCTATAATAACATAAATTCAACGAAAAAATATCAAATTAAAAAACAAAAGATGTTAATAATAAATTATAATTTCTCCTGGAATACATTCTTGTATTTGTTCAGCCAATTTCTTTAATCGCTGTATTCTGAAAATAAAAAAAATATATAAATGTAACAAGTTATAGATCAGTAATTAAGTAATTATATTTAATAAGCTTGCCTCAAAGAATTTATATTCAATTCGTGTTTTATAATTGCTGTATAAAGCTTTTACAGCAGCTTTCTTTTTCTCATTTGAATCCTTTAAAATATTATATGCAATTTTTGCCATCCACATCTTTGTCAATGAATTGAAGAAGAATTTCCTGATTACGATGAACAGATAAATTACTTAAAATGAATAATAAAATAATTATATTTAATTTTTGATATTTAATATTTGATGGAAATACTTAAGATAAATTACTTAAAAAAATAAGATAAATTACTTAAAATGAACAAAAGAATGCACATTATTCATTCTTGTAAATTAATTTCGTTATTTTAGCTTTATAAATTTTTTAAATCAATATAGTTACAATAATATCATTAATATTAGAAGACAATTAAAAAAACTCGACAAAACTTATTCCATTTTATTCTGTCTATTCTTTTGTACATACATGTTTGCTAAATATAAATTTATCATTTACGTTTACTGATTGCTGGTTAGCTAGTAATGTACATGCGGGATTAAGCTGAACAAAGTTTTTTAATAATGTCTTGTTCTTCTGCTAGAAGAAAGAACATTTTCAATGTTATCGCAAGCAGTGTCTAGAATATATTCAGAAGAAGTATTTTCCTTAATGTTTGAAATAGGAATAGCAGTAATTATATTTTCATCAAAGAATAGTGTTTGTGGAACAAAAGTAACCTTAGGAAAATGTTCAACAAAAAAATGATGAGAGAAATTATTTAATAATTATTATCAATAAAAAAACAAAAATTAATATATATCATTGCACAATGAACAATAAATAAACATTTAAAATAATCTGATTTCTAAATAGATAGACAAAATATGCCTTCCAATAAAATGATACAGTACAATACAATGATTATCTCATCCTTGTTTATAATATTGATAAACAACAAGGATGTAATGATACATTGTATCACATCGTGTTATCTGTTTCGCTTATTGGAAGGCACACAATATTGATTTTAACACTGTTGACAATGCAATCTCGTCAATCATTCGGAAATAAGATCATCATTTGGAAATAAGATCATTTAATAAATATTTTTATGTTTACCTCAAGCTCTGCGAACTTATGAGTTTTAAGTTTTTTAGAAAATTTTGCTCTAGGCTCTGCTTTAAATAAAAGTGCTAGTAAGTCTTTTTTTCTCTAAACAAATAAGCGCTTCATAATCTATTTCTTCTAAAAAAAAATAATAACAATTCAACATAATATCGCAAATTTATGTTTTTTCAGATATTAAATAATAAAGTTAGAAGACTTAATAATAACAGAAGGAATGATTCAAGAAGATATTGACGCAAAAATTGATTTGCTAAGCATTTGAAAATAATACTAAATTTAAGAACAGGGAAAGTAATAAAGAGGTGTAGAACAAATCTTTTTAGAATAATCTTACAAGTTTAAAGCATAGAGTTGATAAGAGCATTCCGTTTCATGTATGAAGCATTATTTATTACCGTTTATCGAATATAAAGAAGGATAAGGCCGCTATTTAATTTGTGTCAATTTTTCGGGCCTGTTGCTTGGCTATAGGATATAGAAATCCGAAGACTTCTCTATCCTGCACATTAGGGCTGCATTCTGTTTCATGTGTGATGCGCATGATGTTTTATTCTTGTTATTCATCGAATGAATCAAGGATAAACAACATGCGTGAAACGAAATGTAGCCTAGATCTGTTGACGTTGCTTATTCTTTTGATACTTGGCTCGCTTTCTCTCTTTTCAAGAGAATATATAACTTATCTCAATTTTCAAGAGCAAAAATATTTGGGGAGCTCAATGCGAACAGACTAATTTGTCGTACGACAAAAACGCACAGATGAAATGGAGGCCTAAATGCAACATGCATATTATGCGTAAAACGAAATGCATCCATTATCTATGTGCAAAGTAATATCGTTACAGAAATCTAAATTATGTATTACTACCTACCTTTAAAAGGTAGGTAGTACCTAACCTAACCTTTAAAAACTTCTATATATTTCTCAAAATTCCATTGGCGAAGAAGAGAAGATATTTTTTCGTCATGCTACTTCAATAACGTTCCACTTTTTCTTCGAATTTTTGACAAAGATCACAGTACATACGATGATTTATTATTAGAATTGTTCATTTAATTGAATTTGCAATTTCGTTTTACAGGATTTCACTTCACGACGCTCGACGCTCGATTACAATCAACCACCGATACGCGATCACGCGATGTATGAAACAATATACATTATATGTATTCGCTCGATTCGCGCGACTTGTGTGAACTTACACAATGATAAAATCGCCAGGATACGCTAGTGTTAACCAGAATTCTCGTAACGTTGCGTATGTAGTGAATATAAAAGTTTTGTAGCTCCAACTAAAAATATTAAACAGATCCTTATATTATAATTTACCAAACGATCTAATCATAAAATTTCGAGTCCTATCCTAATAATCAGAAATTCTATTAGATTTAATCAAAATGCATTTAATCATATACATCTTGTTGATAATCAAATCATTTTTCTCAGTATAGATACGGTGAACGCCTTTTTTTAATTAATCGCTAAGAAGAAAATAACATGACCATGATATCGATTATGTATCTTTTTTTTCTAGAGTGAAAACATGAAAATTTTTTACATGTATATGTACATGTATATACCGTTTTACGTAATACTGTATGCGTAGAAAACGGCGTTATACGAGTCAGTTGTAACCCGCGTTCACAGTATCGTTGCCGCGCAATAGTATTATTATTGTCAATTCAGTGTAGTGTAGTAGTGTTCTACACACCCATATATATGCGCGCGCGCGCGCGTGTGTGTGTGTGTGTGTGTATGTATGTCTGTATTTATATTTATATAGTATTTTGTGTTCAACAAAAAAAATATAGTAGCAGAAAATTGTCTGCCTTTGGTAAAAGAAAGTTATGGATGTTTTCTAACAAGCAATTCACTCAGTACAACATAGTGATTATCTCATTCTTGTACATTGGAACAACAAGATTGTAATGATGCACTATGTCACACTGTGTTTCTTTTTGGAAGGCTAGAAACACAGTGTGACATAGTCACACCTATAAAGCCAGAATGGGAAAGATTAGTATCTTTATGTGAAAATATCACTTTTATTTATGATATGATTAAATGTTATAACAATTAAATTGTGCTTTGCCTAATTATAATTCAATGTCAAAGGCATTCATCGTAGACTGACTGTTTTTAATTTACTGCCAGAGGCGTTAATCGTGGGCTGACGAGCTATAACAAAATGCCAGTCATAAATCGTGCTTTGGCTAGTTATAGATAAATGTCAGAGGCGTTCATCGTGAGTTGATTTTTTTAATTTATTGTCAGAGGCATTTTGATTATCAAATCTGGTGAAATACGATTGCAGAATCAATTTGTAGAATTTTGCGCAATTGAAGAAATGTAAATGAATGCATTGTCATGCATTGTCATGATGGAATCAAAAACTGATTGCTTGACACGACCGAAACAAAGAAACTAATGAACATATCTGTCTAAAATTTTAACAGATGTTTAATCCTGAGAAGGATCAAAATTATAATAGTTTGATATTTGTGGAATCATTTCTGTATTAGACCGAGAACTTTTTGAATTTATACCTTCCTATAAGTTAACATATCAATAATAATTGTGTATTAGAGAGATCTACAATAAAAATAGTATGTTTCATTAAAAAAATATGGATGTGACCTTGATCTGATCCTGCAGACCTCACCCAAGATGTATCAAATTGAATATCAATAAACAGCTTCTTTGAAATCTTACAACTTTTGTTTAAAGCGTTTCTTCCAAAAATGTCATGTAAGGGCCCATCCTTAGCACAAGGAAGACAATCAAAAATTTGTAATGCGTTCACACAGTTCTTCCACTCCTCGTCATTGTCACCTAGCGGGAACTAACAATGCGCACCGACTCGCCACCCGTGTTCGTTCTAACAGCGCGGAAAACTCTCGAGAACAATCTCCGATAATTCAGACATCGGCCCAAGAACAGACTCCATTCAGCCTCCAGCCTCGACTCTATCCGCTACTAGAAATTTCTTACTTCCCTGTCTCCGATCTGTCCCCAGACTTCTTCGATGACCTCTTCCCGTCCAGTCTTCCTCTGTTTCATATTTGATATCAGCACACCCGATTGAGGAATTTCCATCTCATATATCATTTCCTCAATTTCTTCTGTTCAATCTGACGCTTACTCTCCCGCTAGTCACCTTTCTTTCCTCTTTCATAATGCCCATCAGTTGGAATACATATCCTACTTTATTCCTTCCACTAACGACCGATAGTTAGCATCGCAGGATCACTTACCTATTTTCAGTCTCCCTACTATCAAAATTTCAACTCAACAATTTGTATTAAATGATAAAAAATTGTGAGTGACTGTTGGTTTATGGTTGCTAATCCTAAATCTCGGTTCTCATCTAAGCAATTATTGTGGAAATAATGGAAGAAGGCGCAACATCATTTATACCATTATTCTAAATTTTAAATATACAACAAGAAGCCACAAGAATCATTTTAAAAATAGGGTAAAACGTAGAATGAGAATAAGAAAATTCCTTCGACAAAAAAATGAATTACTTGTACAATGGAATCAAATAACTAATCCGAAATCACCAATCCTCATTTTAGATGGTATTCAATATCGAAGAACATTGGACCAAAAAGTGAGAAGCAATTTTTGGCAAAGAATTATAGGAAAGCATTTTACTCTGTCAGAATGACTATCTGTTTTTCGCATGTCGAAAGAAACATTCAGCACTTTGTGTGTATTCTTTGAAATAAATTAGAATCCAAGCCACATTTTCTAATATCTAGATAACCTTTATCTGTCAAAAAACAAATAGTTGTGTACAAATTAGCAAGTTGTACCGAGTATAGAGTTGTTGATGACGTGAGTGTGTTCACAAATCGACAGTTAAAAAATGCTTATTTAGAGTGACTAGGACAATTAATAAAGTTATGGTAAAAAATAATATATTTATTTAAGAATTTCAAGCACGCGTATATGTAAATACATCAAATACAAATAAAGAAAGATCGATCAAAATTGGATGTTTCAAATAATACATTACTTAATAATACATTTCTTATTTTCTTTCTTTCTTTCTTTCTAATTTAAAAGGAATTATTAGCGTTTCAGAATGATTGTGTTGAAACCGAAAATCTTTCGGCTCACAATCATATCAGGAATAAATTAATTTAATATATATATATATATAATATTATATATAATATAAGAATATATAATGTATTATTTGAAACATTCAACTTTGACTTTTTTTTATCGTATTTAATTTATTTATGCTTTCTCAAGATGAAACTGAGTTTATATCGTTCTAATTTAAAGAAAAAAACCTTTATACCACAAATGATTGGATATATTGATAGAACATACATCCCAATTACTGCACTACGTGAAGGTTATCGAGACTTCGTAAACAGGAAAGAATGGACATCCTATAATGTAATGGTTATTGATCATAATGGAAAGTAAGTGTACAATACTCAAAAGAATTTAAAACATCAAAATTTAAAATTAAATTAAAATTATTAAACTTATCTTAACTTCAGAAACAATGTGATAAAACATTCTGGAAGAGTGACACGACCGAAACAAAGGAACTAATGAACACATATCTAAAATTTTAAAACAGTAATCCTAAGAAGGATCAAACTTTTCTAAAATTATAATTTGATATTTGTGGAATTATTTCTGTAGACCGAGAACTTTTATTCTCGTATAAGTCAACATATCAATAATAATTGTGTATTAGAAATTTACAATAAAAATAGTATGTTTCATTAAAAAAACATGGATGTGATCTTGATCTGCCCCTGCAGACACCTAAGATCAAATTGAATATCAATAAATAGCTTCTTTGAAATCTTATAACTTTTGTCTGAAACGTTTCCAAAAACGTTATGCTATTGTATTGAAGAATAGTAACATATATAAGAATGCACAGACTATTATTCCTCAGGTAAATCTTCAAATTTTTTATTTAATGCAAGTTTATTTGTATTTTTATGTAATATTAAAATAATATTGTATTATATGAATATCAGATATCTGAAAACATTGATACTACATCCACACCATGAAATAATATTACATAATTGTGGTGATCCGGCATATCCAATGTTATCACGGCTTATCAAAGATTATTCAGACTCGTTAACAGCAAAAGAATCTTTTAACGTATTGATATATTTGAATTCTGCACGAATTGCGATGAAAATGGTATTCGAAATGATATTGGTTAAAAACCAGATGGAGAATTTTATGCAAAAAAATGGATTGTGATTACATTTGCTCCACAAATCATTCTTGCTTGCTTTACTTTACGTTGCACAATTTTGTAAAAAGTTATAAAGAACAATTTTTCACTGAATGGTTACAAGAACTCGACGTGATCAGTTATTTCCTCAACCGACAGTTATGCAAAATCGTAACAGAGATTGTGTACTCGATGTAGCAGTAAAAGCATTTAAAACAGTATTTGGCAATCAAATATTTTCTCAGAAAAATTCTTATACGATAGTGAAAAAAGTGCAAATTATCATTATTTTTATGCGCATTAAATTAAATATAATTTTTATCGGATTCAATATAATGTCAAAATAATTATCATCAAGAAGCAAAACGCAAGATATCAGTATAAATTTTTCCGATAAAAATTTATATGGCGTTATATATTGTAAGACCATGAATAAATATTTTATAATTTTGTTCGGATACTGAACATGACCTAATCTAAGGTTAAAACATTTATCATTATATTATCGTTATATGTGAAAAATAGACTTTTGCACGGATATTCTTGTGTTGGCTTTTATGCTTCTTGAATAATTATAATTTTTATTTTTTACATTCTTTATTATATTCTTAATTATATTATATATTTTTTGGCGTGTAATATTATTGCACATGTGTACTGCAATGGACATCAGCTCGTCGATCGCGAGCTATTGACTTTAATTTTTAATACGTATGAAAAAAGATGTAATAGCATGTGAATAAAAAAAAAATTTCGTTCGCATTACTACATATGTATTTTCTTTTATTCCCCATCTTTCTTATATTCACTCGAGTGAGTATAAATAAAATTGAATTCGATCACCTCATCGACAATCTCGATAAGAGGAGGAAGAGGAAATGGAAAAGGAAGAAGAAGAAGTTGAAGAGATCTTCGCTGGAGTCCTGGAAGAGAGCGTCTCCGCTGGAATCCTGGAGGATCTCTCTCTTCCTCTCCATCTGGAATATCCTGCTGAGGAGATATCACAATTATTCAATCAAATAAATGAACTTCCCGATCGTCAGAGCGTTAAGGAGGTATCCACCTCCTTAATGTCCTGACGATCGGGAAGAGGCAGAATAAGAATGTATTCAGAGGAAGAGGAGGAGGATGAGGTGGAAGGCGTGGAGAAGATAAGAATATTTTTAATTATATATATATATTTTTTTTTTCTTTCTTTAAAATATCTTGTCTGTATTATAGTACCGCAACGCAGGGGTAGACGTGAGGTCCGCGGCGACGGCAGCGGCGACGGCAGCGGCGGCGGGTGACGAAAAAAAATATGCATAGCGAAATGTCATTATGTTTACATAATTAATCAACCGGGGTCCTATGTAAACAGCGATAGCGTTGGGACCTTCCCCGCGTCTTCTCCCTCGCGCCTACGACTACCCTCCGCGTTTCGCGCCCTCCTCTCAGCCTCATGAGTTAGAACCTCCTTATTATATTAGGTATAGTAAAAAGAAATCCATTATTTTTCCATTCAATTTCAAAAATAATGGATTTTTTTTACTACACTTAATATCTACTCTGCTTATTATATCTACTTTGTAGATATCTACTTATATCTCGCTCCATAAATATGAATATGGACTGTATCTCGGCTCGTACAAACACAGACAGGGCATAGCAGCAAAGAAAAAAAAACGCCAAAGAGACAATAAAAATGCCAGTAATAAGTGATAAGATTTGGTGCATCAAAACAAACTCCATTTACGCCTCTTCTGCCGCCATAGGCGTGACCTATACGGATCCATCTGGAAGGATTACTCTGATTAATTGGTGGAAAGAATGTGAAGGAATGGAGTAATTAAATGCGTTCTTATTGGTTCGTTCTATAGCTGACAAAGAGATAATCTGAGATTAGCCCGCTCCATAACTTTCCATGAGGTGATTGGAGTGATAAAGGATTTTCGACAATATGCAGAGTGAAGTCAAAAAAAGGCGAGTGGGAGATTGAGACTATATTTTTTGTTGTAGGAAGGGGGGGGGCAAGATAGGAACAATAGAGATGAATAGCAGCTAGTTTCATTGTGGTAAGATTATCGACAATATATGGATTTAATAACTTTCATACAAAGATGATTTATGTGGAGTTTTATAAAGAACAAACGAAGGAATCTTCATTCTTCTTTTGAAATTAACTAAAAATAAGGCGGATGGAATTTATTTCAACGCAGATTGCAACAGTTTGTAGACAACATGAAACTCATGAAGGAGTATTTAAGCGGTGATAACAGAGAGCCAACTATGCCAAACTCCATTGTCATTATAAGAAATATTCTCATCAATTTTACCATATCTTATGGTGCAAAATCAATATTGTTGGTATATAATATAAAGAAGATGAAAAAGAATTCTTTATAAATAAAGAAATATTTTTACTGGCTCGCCTGAGTGCATTCTAGGCTATATAATGTTACATCTTGACGACTCCATGATTTTTTCTTTCATGGAAAAAAATCAGTTACTTATAAAATGTAGTTATGGTATATTTAATTATTACACATTAACATGACATTTTCTAATTTTACAAATTTGATGCTCAATAATTATGATTTTTAAATTCATAAATTGTGATGGCTTTTATTTATATATCTTCATTTTTATATATATATATATATATATATATATATATATATATATATATACTAC
>NW_012130068.1:9027930-9030525 GCF_000143395.1 Atta cephalotes | reverse complement strand
GTGTGTGTGTGTGTGTGTGTGTGTGTGTGTGTGTGTGTGTGTGTGTGTGTGTGTGTGTGTGTGTGTGTGTGTGTGTGTGTGTGTGTGTGTATGTTATATACTTGTGTAATTATATAATTTTATTGTAGAGAATTAACTGAAATATTAGGTGGAAAATATAACATAGAACCATTATTACTATCTGAAAAGACATAATTTGTTTAAATGCAGAGAAGACAACTACTCACTCGTAAGTTTTATTTTATATATTACATGAATAAGATCTTATTAAAAGTGTTTGCATATACACTGCTAAGAAAATTAGGGGATTATTTAAAATCAACCCAAAAAAGAAGCAAATTCAAAGATTCGTATCTTTGCGAAAAATGATTGCATGATGATTTTTAAAAAAGCATTTTAAAACTTTAAATCTCAATTTTCAAATCTTGTGTATCTACAATAATTTCGCTATAAATTTGGCTAATTTACTCCTTTTTAGAGCTGATTTTAAATGATCTAGTAATTTTTTTAATAGTATTATTGGTACTATTAACATAAAAAATAATATATTTTATTGCGTTAATGATGAAACATTCATGATGGCCTAAATATTTTTTTTTATATCACATAGAGTTGCTGTAATCATCTATTTTAAATATATTATAGGTCTACTTTAAATGTTAATGCGAACAAGGAAAACAATGTCATAAATATCAATGAAGACATAAACAAGCAATATAAAAATAATGAAGCAGAAACATCATATCAGGAAACATCTGATGAAATTGCAACTGATGATAGCAAGTTATAAAAAGTTAGTAAAAAATTGTACAGTGTTTTAGTCAAAGAAAAAGGAAGAGAGAGGAGAAAGAAAAAGAATGTCTTTATCCAATCAAAATTGGTGATTTTGACACAGATTTTGGTGTCGATTTTAATAATCTAGCTGAAATTACTTTTCATATTAAATTTCTTTACAAACTATAAGCAAAAAAAAAACACAAAAAAGGGAGCAATGGCACGTGTGTTGGACATGTTCAAAGAAAATTTAGAAAATTTATCCACTAAAATAGATAAAGTGAAAAACGCTATGAATTACAGATTTGTTTTCTGTTCCTGCTCGAAGATTGCGAAGATAGAACTGAATTGAATTAGTGCAATCTAGAACTGACGAATGTAAGCGTGCAGGCAAGGAATAAAAAATGTTAAATAATTACCAATTCTCGCACTATTTGTACAAGGTCTATTTCCTATGGCTGAACTAGTGTACACTAGTGCTTGAATTGCTTGCACTGACTAAATAAATAAAACGTAAAAAGCCGCGATAAAACGTGTTGCGATTCGTTTGCAATTCTTGGAAAGAGGGGAAAGAGGATTATTCCCTCTTCGATTCTAGAAACATTACCATACGTCGCAATTTACGCGGATATAATCAGTCTTGCGATACCCTTTTTTGAACGATTCAAGAATGTACTTCGCCAAAGAGAGCAACACATCATACGAAGCGAAGGACTGCAGTAATATGTAAATTTCAACGCTCTATACAGCAAAAATAAAAAACATGTTTTCAAATATTACATATGTACACAGCATGGAGCATTGCGTTTACTTAGCAGACATTACGACCTGACGGTTATAAGTTTTTGGAAATTGGAAACAACATTAGTTGTTATTGGAGATCGCCTTGGAAGATCATCACGGACAAGAATTATCGCCGTCTCTCGAAACGTGAAAGGATCTCTACGAGCAGCGATGGAATATTTACAAGAGGCTTCGAAACGAATATAAAAACAATTTTATAAGCATTGGGCTGCTAACCGTCAGAATTTGCATGCTGAACGATGCTACACTCGTATGTCTCGATTCTTCATTCGTACACATAATGATGACCGAAACGAAATGCTATGACGTATGTTTGAGTTTGACGGATGTATCATGATGAATTAACATTTGAATGTTATTAGCTAAACTAAGATAGAACTAAGAATGGAATAGATATGGTCGATATCAAGTATTGATATAAGATTCTCCATTGCGTCCCAGAACGCTATAGCGATATATTCAACAAGCATCAGCTCGTCGATTGCGAGTTATTAAATTTTATACGAATGAAAAATAATATAATAATATGTGAATAAAAATTTTTTCGTTCACTATATCACTATATATGTACTGTCTTTACTTCCCATCCATTATATCCTATGTCTCGACACTCTCATATTTAGTTTATATAAACACTTACCAGCGCCTCTCTCAATGCGCCTAGAGTTCTACATACAGTCTGTCAAGATTTATAATCTAAAGTGTTTAATGTACAACGCCTGTATGTATTGAGTTGTCCGGAAAGTTCGTGCCGATTTTGAAGGAAAATTGAAACGCAGAAGATTTAAATTTTAATGTACATTTATTAAATTATATAAGTTAATCGGCAACTTTCCGGACAATCCAATATGTATGTGTGTGTGTGTATATATATATATATGTATATATATATATATATATATATATATATATATATATATATATATTATATATACTACTTAACTTAAACGTTAAAAACGTTTATAGAGTAGTTAAATTTACGTTAACGTAGTAGTTAGGTAAGTATACACTAACGTA
>NW_012130068.1:9005292-9027910 GCF_000143395.1 Atta cephalotes | reverse complement strand
GATATCATAACTCCTTAAATTAAAAGGAAAATTTCTAACGTAGATGGTAAAAGTGCAATCACCATCGGGCGGGTTGAAGAAAGCGAGCTAAAATCGAGGCATTTAAAAAAAGGAGATCCCAATATTCGTGAACATTCAGTGGGAATTTTCATCTCCGAAAAGGCTCATAGAGCTGGAGAAAATGATCCTCCATCTCTTCCATCCTAGATTCTGAATTTCCTTCCCCTTCTTACTCTCCTACTCTGACAGACTCCGCAATACCCCCCCCCCCCTCTCTTTCTCTTCTGAGGACAACAGATCCTTTGATGAAATCTTCCAATTAGAAACTCTCGCCGAATCTACAAGGTTAGATTAGGCTTTTCTCTTCCTATGACTACACTCCATATAAACACTCATATACATACACATATACATACACATTGTCGGAAAACTTAGATATTAACTTAGTTTTTAGTATTGTTATTGTAATGCGCACACAAAAACACACACACACACGCACGCACGCACGCACGCACGCACGCGCGCGCGCGCCTATAAATAAATATAATCAACTTTTTTGTAAAAACAATAAGACAGTGATTATCATTTATTTCGGCGCCTTTCCGATTCATTCCTAAAAAGTCCAACTGGCCTTGTCTCTGATCAAAAGAATTAACTTTCTTGATAAAAAGAAGGCCGGATGCATCGTCACAGACGGGTAATAACGTCGCGCATCGACATTGACCCACATCTGTGACGGTACATCCATCGGCTTTCTTTTTAGGTCAAGAAAGTTAATTCTTTTGATCAGAGACAAGGTCAGTACGATCTGGGATCCATTAAAGTACTTCCGATTTGTGGCATGCGCCTTCAAAGCGATAACCATAAGAGTGGAGCTATTGCGTTCTTCCCTGGTCCCCTCCACTTCTAATTCGTTCTTTCATTCAAGATAAAAAATTCTAGGACTTGGACGTAATAAATATGTATCATATGTATAAAAGATTTGATATCAACAAATAGCGCTAATTTAATTTTATATATAATAATATAATTTTTAACAAGTAAAATTGTTTCTCCATTTGATAGATGTCTTCTTTATTTATAGTCTTGAGAATTCATTGTTTCGATTCTCTTTCGTCTTCTTCAATATTCTTATTCTATATTGGATTTCGCGGACAAAATAGAGTCACAAGTTACCAAAATTTTTTAGATTCATTAAAAGTAAAATTAAAAAATAAAACCCAAGTGATACTTTACTATATGATATGTATTTTTTAATATTTTCATTAAAGCTTTTTATTTCAATTTCTCAAAAAATAGTAGTAGTAACTTTAATTCTTCTGCAAAAATATTTTCATTCAGTCTTCCTATTTTAACACAAGAAATAATAGCTTTAATTTTCTTCAAACAAAATTATCACTCACAAAATTTACTTGCACAAGTGTACTTCACAAGTTACTTGAACGTGTATAGTTGATTTAACAAAATTATTGCACAAAAAAATGAAATCTAGTGATATATACTTTGTATCCATTCGAAACTCTTGTTATCTTTCACAAGATAATAGATTATTCAATTTTCGCTAAAAATATTATATCAAAAAGTTATTATCTTATCAGGTATGTAAATATGAAACCGGAATTTTTTTATAGAAAATACACGTTTATTGTATGAAAATGATAAAAAATATTTTATTCGAAGTATTGCCCATCGATAGCTATACATTTTTTCCACCTGTTTGACAATTTGTAGATGTGATCACGCCAAAAAAATTGTTGATCTTTTGAGCCAAACCAGTCATCTAGTTATTTTCGTACATCTTCGTAAGAAGTGAAGCGCTGCTGAGCAAGTACGTGTCCCATCGATGCAAATAAGTAATAATCGGATGGAGCCAAGTCTGGTGAGTAAGCCGCATGCGAAAGTATTTCCCAATCAAATGCCTCAATCGTTTCCTTGATCAGTTTTGCTGTGTGTGATGTTGCATTTATCATGAAGCAAAATCACTTTGTGTTGCGTTTTTGATATTCTGGTTGTTTTTCACACAAAGCTTGATTCAAATTGATTTGTTGTCGATAGCGTTCAGTATTAACGGTTCGCCAGATTTTAGCAGTTCATAATAGATCACACCTTTCTGATCCTATCAAACACAGAACATTGTCTTTCGTTCATAGCGATTTGGTCTTGCAGTCGATGTCGATGATTCGCCTGGAGTTACCCATGATCTTTTATGCTTAGGATTCTCAAAATATATCCACTTTTCATCGGCAGTCACAATTCGATGGAGAAATGACTTTCTTTTGTACCTGACGAGCAGCATTTCGCAAGTGGTTTTTCGGTTTTCCTGCTGTCTTTCATTCAGTTCGTGTGGAACCTATTTTCCTATCTTCTGGATCTTTCCCATGGATTTCAAACGGCTTCTTGTGTCACATTCAATTGATCCGCGAGTTGTTATTGAGTTTGAGCGTCATCCTCATCCAACAATGTTTGCAATTCGCTGTCTTCAATCTTTTTCGGTGGTTTTCCACGTTTTCTTCGTTTCTCACGTTAAAATCGTTACTTTTGAATTTTTTAAACCACTCAAAACACTGTGATTTACCAAGAGCACCGTAAGCTTCGACAAGCATTCTGCAGCAGTTTTCTTCAAATGGTAACAGGAAATCAATGCTGTCCGCAAATCATAGTTTCCAGGCACCAAAATTCGACATGTTCAACGCTATTACAAACTATACTGTTGTATGAAATTTGTATTGTTGTGAGTTGAAAATCTTTCTCTCAGATGTCAGAATAAGGAAATGGCGTCAATGGCGTCGACTGACGGCAACTACATTGACAGCTATGGCCATCTATTGATAAATTCCGGTTTCATATTTACATATCTGGTAAAGTGTTATAAATAATAAATAGATTTATTTTCTAATTCACTTTTTCTAATTTTATAATACTTTTTATAATACTTTTCTTAAGTTCACTTTGTGGTCCATTTTTTCAGGGTATACCTCGTTATTACTTAAAAATAAAAGGGTTCATAAATATTGCCAATAGACAAATGCGCAGAAAGACGATGGGACCGGGAAAAACGAATAAATATATGGGAAGAATCCAGCTTTAAATTAGAAGAATTATACGAGCCTGATCCAAAGCCTGAAGATTAGAATTGTAAATTTAATAAAATCTTATTAATAAAATTTAAAGGATACATATAATACTTATATATTGTTATAAATTTTTTATTTATATTATTTTTTCATCTTACAGAAGGCGGCGGCGACCACGACGGCAGGGTCCCAATGATACGTGACGTCACAACGTTTACGTAAGCATTGACGGTTCCGTGGCCTTCCTCGCGCCTACGAGTATCCGCGCCCTCCTCAGAGAGTTAAAACCGCCCCTATACATTGAAGCTATGTTGAAGACAAGTATCGAACGAGTGTATCAAAAGAGAGATCATATTCGTTTTATGATTTTGAAATGCGACAAGACGAGACGTTCGAAGCAACGGAGAATGTAAGAATTTACATTCCAACTTTCTGCGTCGTACAACAAATTTGCGAAACATACGCTGGAATAGAAACTATGTCAGTGCGATGTCGTTGGTGGAGTGCACGAATTTATATTTCATAAAGATCCTGTAAAAGAGTTTGTCGATTTTGCGACGCGAATCTAAATATTTAAAAAAAAATCATCTGTATCGCGCATAACACAAAAACATTTGATGCGCAGTTTATTTTAAAGTATCTGGTTGAAAAGTCAGAGATAACGGAAAAACCTTGGTTGATTTTTTGAATGGGACGAAAATTATCGTGATGACGATTGGTCGCACAAAATTTATTGATATTCGAATTATATGCCTATGCGTTTATCCGATTTACCTAAAGTTTTCGAGCTGCGGGATATTTTGGTTAAAGATTTTTTTACCTCATTTATTTAAAAAAATCAAAATTATATTGATCCAACTTGACGCGCGATCTGGAGACACTGGAGACTCTCGGCGCTAAGCTACACTGCTGTGGCTATTTTACGCGAGCCGGCGAGTTGTCAGAGATTGAGATTATTGAGATCTCAATAAGGACTTAACTGATCAATCTAAGTGTGCTCAATCGATTGCATCCGGTCTAAATATATAATGAAAATATTTTTATTTTTCTCTAAGTGCTCTACGAGCCGAGATATTACGATGCAAAATTCGAATCTGAAACTTTTATATTAAGATTAAGAAACGTCATCGCTGGCTACGCAATGGGAAATTTGTCCTTTTGGAATTTTTGGCGCAAGAGACAAATATAGCGCTGACAATGCATGATCACATCATACATGTCTGTTTTCTGTAGCTGATGATAAACTAGTGTACACTTTTGGAATTAAAGTGTGATAGTTTAGGTTAGGAAATCCGTCACATCGATGGCATAGAGGGACACGTAAGTGATTTTGTGTTTCTGCAATTACATAAATTAAACTTATTCGACACGTTTTTGCACGAAATAAACGAATCCGGCAAAAAAAATGTAGCGCCAGTTTTTATTTTTTCTATTTAAAAATTTTTCTATTTTAAATCTTCTTTAATTTTTTTGTGATAACACTTAAATTGAGCAAGGTAACGCAATTTTGTGATAATGTTTTGTATAATATTTTGAAGGAGAATTAAATAATAACTATTTTAGTTGGAAGAGAAATGTCTTTGAATGAATTAGTAATATAATAATTTCATTTAAGAAGAATTCCATTTGAATTGGAAAAGGAAGCTCCTTCAATAAGATATACTTAGGTTTCATAAAAATTTTAAGACATTTGGATTAAGTAAATAATAAGATAGTATTACTTGGATTTTACTTTTTATTTTGATAGTAGAATTTAACTTAGCGCCATAGTTGATGGTATCAATTCTTTTATACAAATGATATATATCATTAGATTAATATTCATTATTTAATTTGATATAGTATAAAGAAATGGGATTTAACTTTGCACTAGTTCTTCAAATCTTTTAAAGGAATGGTACATATCATTAAAGTTAATATTATTTATATAATTTGGTATCCGAATTACACGGAATTTAACTTGGCGCCAATTTTGTTGATATCAAATCTTTTATATGAATGATATATTATTAGAGTTAAGAAAAATAACACGAGACAATACCATTTGTGTTTTATTTTTTAATTTAACTTGATTAGTTAAGAGTTGTAGCATTTAATTTTTCATTTGAGAAATTAATTTTTTTCGAAGAGTAATAATTTTTGACAGAGAATTATTGCCATTACTTGGATTGGAATAAGAAGATGTCAAATCCGACAGGTCGCTTTTCACAGGTATATAATGGTCGCGTTCAGCAGATTCAATTGCGGAGCAAATCCGTGAGCGCTATTGGATGATTAGAATACACCAATAGCTGCAAGCGCTCACGGAAGTGCTCTGCAACAGTTGAATTTGCTGAACGTGACCAACTTTCAACAATTAATGGAGTTTATTTCTGATTATAATCAAGATTAAATAATCGAAAATAAATTTGAGTAGGTGATTGCAGCACTTTTGCGATAGCCCGATCTTCGCCGAACGGATTAACTATGTCTCGTTCTTTCGTATCCGGCCGCGTCTCATTATCCAATCACGGATGGAATGGACTTTTCGGTGGGTTGGAGAATCTTGATCGAATAGAAAACTCAGCTAGTCTTCGGAAGATCGCGCCGAGAAAAGCATCGTTGCAGTCTCGAGTCATGCCAGATCACTCGAAAAATACACAGCAACTCAGGGTAATAGCCCCCAGATGTTTAGAGTTCAATTACAAATTTTTTCATCGGGCTATATTTATCTATAAATATTATATTTATCAGATAAAATCAAAAACAAATATTAGGAACGAGAAATGCTTTCAAAATATAATAAATATAATAAATATAATAAATATAATATAATTCAAAATATAATAAATATAAAATATAATAAATAATATTTAAGTAACAGGAATTGTTTTTTGTGACACAAATGGTGAACATAATGTACATTTTGTTTTAAAAGCACTATTAGGTGATAATTTAGAATTTAATGGTCTTCTAAGTTTTCAATGAAAGTTTCTCCAATAATTATTTTTTGTAGGATTTGTAATGAAAAAACACATATATCAAAATACGTTTCGCAACATCAGAAGACAAAAATTTATTATGTATTCAAAACTATTCGGAAGATGTTTCTAAATTAGCACATGGTATTAAAGAGAAATGTATATTCAATGAAATCCCTTATTTTTATTATTCGATAAATATAACATGCGATATAATGCATGATCTTTTCGAAGAAGTTTACAGGTATGATTTCACAAAAATAATTCAATATTTTACAATAAAAAAATATTTTACAATAGAACAACTAAATAATCGAATTAAATACTTCAATCATAACTCAGAGTTTGATAAAGAAAACAAAATTTGTAAATAAGAATTGATCATTTGAAAAAAGAATATTTAATGACAGCAGCAGAAATGTACACACTAATCTGTTACTTCACCTTTATTGTAAGAATATTTAGTTTCTCATGATGAAATAACAATTATCAAAATTTAGTTTGAACAAATTAAATTTTAGTGATAGACCTCATTAAAATTTAGTTCACATTTAAAATATTTAAACTAAATATTTTGTTCACTTAACTAAATTATTTAGTAATTATTAGCCAATATTTATTTGGTATTATTTCACCAAAACATTTAATAACAGTTAATATTAGTAATTATTACTAAATCTTTTTTTGTGTGTAGGACAATTGTTCGTAGGACAATTCATTATCTATGTATAAATTTTGTTACGGTAAGAACTGCGTAGTATGAATCGCCGAATAACTAAAAAATTTGGCAGATAAAGTAAAGACTATCTTGTTGATTAATATACTCATGGCAGATTTTACGCAAGACAAGTAAAAAAGTTTAACAGAGCTACGCATTGCCTCGTGTGAAAAATCATTCACGAAAGACGACATGCAGGTATACAATTGCCACTTAATCGATACGGTCGATACGGAGGGTCCGCGTATTCAAATTGTAACTTAAATTATAAAGATTCACACTGCATTCGCGTAGTTTTTCATACTTTATCGGACTACGACGCGTATTTTATTATCAAGGATATAATTATCAAGGATAGCTAACACATATAAAGGATACGTAGACGTATTTCTTATAACAAAAGAAATAACAAAAATTATAATAAATAAAATTATTAAAAAATTATAATAAAATATATTTCATTTACGAAATAGGTAATGACACTGAAAATGATCAGAAAACTTGTGTAAAATTACGTTTTATTGATTCATATAAATTTTTCAGTATTAATCTTGATAAATTTGATTGACGTTGTATCTCCATAAGGATAAACTTACGCTGTCAGAATTTTTCAATCTCAATGCGAAGAATTTCAATCTGCTCACAATTCAAAGATGTATTTCCGTACGAGTACATTGATTGTCGAAAAATTGAAGAAAACTGAGTTACCGTCGAACGAATCATTTTATGGCTCGCTGACAAGCGACACCGTATCCGAGGATGATTGCGCGCACGTCGTGAAGCGATTCTCCATCCAAAAGATCGATAAATATAGCGACCTGTATTTAAAAACATGTCTTGTTGTTAACAGGTATTTTTGAAAACTTTCGTAATACAATAGTTATACTAGGATCCGATCCCATATACTATTATACACCGAGTTTTATATGGGATGCAATGTTAAAACATATTGCTATAGGAAATATAGTGAAGTCAGGAAAATAAATTTGAAAATCAGATTTAATTAGAAAGAATAGAAAAATATCAAATTTGTTATATCGTGATACGAAAGCTTTCAAAGCTTTTGTAGTTAATATTTGCATTGTTAAAAATTTCATAAAATTTAATATACTTTTAAGTTACACAATTTGAACTTAATTTTATGACATATTAAATTTAATGTATTTATAACTGAAAAGTATATTTGTGCATAATGTGAATTTAATGTACATGTTCATTACATTTAAGTAACTACTGTAACTTAATTTTCAATTAAATTGTTCATTACTTCTTTCATTCATAACCATAAGTTTCATTTATGTATAAAGAAAGCTTGTGATTACATTTCTAACAGTGTATAATTAACAGTTTAGTCACGATTTACTGATTATGTTTCAATCTTTTCTTAATTTCGCAAATCGCTACAACAATTTCTCTCACAACTTGTCTATCGTAGTCCGTTATTTCTACTCGTAACGTATAACTCGTAATTTATAACTATAGCAGTACAGTTGTATAATTTGCAGTGCGTGATTCACAACTCATATAGATTTAGTCGAACTTGACTTTCGTCTCGCACTTTTGTCTAGCTTCGCCGAACGAACTCAACCGACTCCAAATATTTCTGATTCAAAACGTAATCGACGCGGCTTTTGCGAAGAATAGTTATCAAATACGATATCTCGATTCATCATTTAACGCGGAAATGTAATCTTATACTCGGCTGTAAACATGTTCGTCCTCGAACGTCAGATAGGATTGTCTTCATCCTCAGAGGAATCGTCACTGCTCTCGTGAATCATAGCTTCAAAATCGGCCGTCGTTGTTGTGTGAGTGGAACTCTTACCAATTTTATGGATCAGTGTTAATTTCGCATCACTTTTGTGATCTTGTACAGCCCCAAATATTTATCGGCAAATTTCGTTGTGTATTTAATGACACTATATCGCCTTCCCGATAACTTTTACTCCTCTTTCTTTTCTTATCGAATGTTTGTTTATTTTCTTTCTGTAATTTGGCTATATTCTTCGTCACTTAGAGTCATAGCTCATGCGGATCGGTTTGAAAGGATTCAAACCATTCCTTCTCTAATATCTCTCGAATCTCGGATGATTCTTCAGTCTTAGATGTACTCCGAAAAGTACATGGAAAGAAGAAGCGCCAATGCTTCGGTGAAGTATTCAAATACTGTTGAGTCATTTTGACATATTTATATCACTCATTTGGTTAACAAAGATATAAGTGTTGATTCGTTCGTCCGTTTGCTCTGAGTACTCCTGTCATTATAAACATATGTTCAATATTCTCCGTTCAATAATATTCTCTGAATTTGTAAAAACCGTACATCAATCAGAAATAATTCGACATGAATTGCAAAAAATCGCTGTCTGTTTCAAATATGCTTAATACCTTCTGCGTATTGGTAGACCTAGTAGTGTAGAACCATAAATTTAAAGAAAGCATCAACTACATATGTGTATTTACAAGAGTTTTTCGTTGAAGGCAACGGTCCAAGATAATCGATATGCGTATCAATCGATAATCGCTTTCCTTTTCAATCGGATACATTAATTGTTTTCCTTGTTTTTCTTCAACCAAAATATAAGTAATACAATTACGCACAACTTTTTCGCTGTCCCAGATTGGGAATCTAATAATCGCGTCTCACTAAACTCTCGATCTTAACCTAGAAATGGCTTCGCTTGTGTGTTTACTGGATGATCTGGGTCTGCATCTTCTTCGAAACTATAAATTGTAAATCACCATTAGACTTTCTAGATAATAAATTATCTCTTAGCAAATAGTCTCAAGTTTGTCTGTGAAGGAAATCGCGAAGCCTTCTCATACCGTCATCTTATTCTTGTGTTCTCTTATGTCTAGACATCAGCTCTGCATCTGACTCTTCGATCACCAAAATCACGAGTAAAGAATTAAGACTGAGCGCATCAATATGCGCCATATTTTTTCCAAGGTGCTTTATACTGTAAGAACTCATCTAACAATAAGGCCCACCTCGCAACTCGTACACACAGATCCTTTTTGTTCATGGCAAGCATGAAGATGCGATAGTTGATTACGATGTCCTGAACGTACTCAATAAATAGGCGTAAAATTTTTTTTAATGTCTTGATTATGGCCAAAACTTCTAATTTGCAACTTGCATATTTAGACTCTGCAGGCGTTTTTCCACTAGAATAATAGACAGAATAGAAAAGATCATCTTCATTATACTTTTGAAGTAGAATCGCGCCATATCCGAGCGTAGAAGCATCTATATATAATTCCGTATCCACTCCAATTCGATACAAATTTAACACTGGCCAACATTGTTTTTAGTCATATAAATGTATTTTTCTCTACATCACCGAAATAGAACTGTGCACTCAGAAGATTCATTGTGGGCGTGTTATATCCGGATATGTGGAATATCCGGGGATAAACTTCTGAAAATAGTTTACTACTTAAGATTACTTAAACCCAAAAAGTTTTGCATATTCTTAATATTTGTAAGCTCCAGGAAACATCACCAATCTTATAATCTGATGGACGTATGCATACTTCCTCAATAGCACGGCCAAAAAATTTCAGTTTGGCCTGAAGAAGACTTTTTCCAACTCATAACAAGTCCAAGTTGTTAACTAACCTTTCCTGGAAGGAAGAACTCTTCTGGACTTAGTCTTTTCGCGTCATCTTCGACATTTCTCGACGGAATGATCAAGTCGTCTATATAAGCCAGAATCACATATAAGTCAGAATCTTGCCGCACCAAATCTCTAAAGACCAAATTAATGAATCTCTGAAACACAACGGTGAATTACAGAGATCAAAGGGAATCCTTAGGAACTTGTAATGATCATCGAGGATAATGAAAGTAGTGTATTTCCTACTCAGCTCGGCCTATCTCCATGGAAAAATCCATTCTTTAAATCAAACGTACTGAAAACTCGAGCGTTTTGCAATATCCTGATCCTTTATTTGCGGCAGAAGATAGCGATCTTTAATAATTTATTTGTTAAGCATACGATAGTCCACATACAACCTAGCTGACCCGTCCTTTTTTTTGACTAGCATCACAGGACTGGCATGATCTAAGACTGATGATTGAATGATTCATCTATTCATCCTTCTTCGATTCATTCATCTGTCTATTGGCCGCAAGATTTTCTGATGGGGATAATCGTTTTGCAGACTGATAAATCAGTTCTTTGTCCTTCATCTTAATTAATTACTTTCATATACCTTATTCGACTTTATAATTTTCAACAAGACTTTGTAGCGCCATTTACTGCTCAGCGTTTTCCATAAAAACGATGTCTACACAATATGTCTCACGATCTTCTTCCTCTACCAAATCAATCTTAATATTTCCAGATTGAGTCTCCAGCATTGTACTTCGATTGCAATGGACTAATAGAAACTTTTCTTAATCTAATGTTAACTTCGACAGTATCCAGAAAATCGATTCCTATTAGATACTGATACAAAGTATCTAACACTACTTATATGTATATTGGATAAGAATGTTCATCAACAACAATCTCAGTCTGAAATTTTTTCTAAGGTTATTACCTGATCCTATATCATGAAACCTCATTCCTCCTAGTTTAAGATATGATGATCTAACTTCACTTATTCATCTACGCGCATTAACGTGAGATCGCAACCAGAATCTATCAGAGCTTTTATTTGATGTCTGTGAACTACAATTTTGATGTTTCAAGAGTTGTGGTATGACAAGACTGTTTATACAACAGAGCACCACCTTTGTATCTCAGTCATAAAGTCGCCCTAAAAGGACGATGTGAATTTTACAAGATAACTAATGTTTGATCAATTTAGGTCGAGCCCTGACAAGAATCCGACAGTGAGAGATATTAGCCGCTTTCTCTACTCTTCATGGATTAAAACTTCTCTGCGTTACGCGGATGCATGATGAAGAGAAGTGTCGGTGATATTGAGTCTTTCGTATGATCCTGATCCTTGTATCGGCCCGTAAGATAAGACATCTAGGCTCGGTAGTGTTAGCAACACCGGAACTTCGAAGGCAAAGGTAGGAAATAGGGCGATGAAATCGAGCGTCTTCCCGAATGAGAAAGATTCATAGAAGCATCGTTCTTCTCAGTAGTGGCTGGTTTAGCAAATGGAATCATCATGATATTTCTCCTTTGGGACGTTGCCCCATTTGATTCACTTCCTTCCTAGTCGTGTCTCGAACTATTGGAAATTCCTCAGGTCTGCTTACAGATGAGATCACTGGCTGATAGACACCGGCTTTGAGAGATAAGAGGATCGCAGGCGGAACTACTGCAGTATACCTCATGTAGCAAGAGGACCACAAGTGATGATGCGTCGAGTATCAACGACTGGAAAATCGAAGACCGCTGATGATAAAGTACCGAGTATTGCTGATCTAAAATGGAAAAAACGGAGACCACAGGCAATGATTCTTCTGTCTCTTCTCTGTTCGGTCCAAATCCTAGTGGGTAGTCACGTAGGTCTCAGAGGGAATCGTCTAAGGTATTCCTCTAATTGCTTAGATATATTGACCGATAGTTACTCTTCGGGCAGTCCTTCCTTGCGGACTCAAAAGTTGTCCGAGAATGTTGCTCGGGTCGTCCGCCAATCCTCCTTATATATCCGTCTCGCGGAATTTTGAACGCGAGAAATTGATGTGCTCGACGCTTTCTTGGGAATGTGGCGCAAAGTACTTAACCAGCGATATGCGCGATTTGTTTACGTATCTTTTCCAGAATTTTTAACGGTTCTCACATCCTGGACGGCTCCAAAAAATTGTAAGATCGTGACTCAGGAAGTCGTAAAGTCGGGAATTTAAATTTGATATTTACTATATCACGATACGAGAACTTTCGAAGATTATTAATAATTTAGTCACGCTTTATTGGTTATGTTTGTCTTTTCTTAGTTTTGTAAAATCGCTATAATAATTTTCTCTCGTAACTCTGTCTCTCATAGTCCGTCACTTCTACTAAAGCATAACTTGTAATTTATAACTACAGTAATACACTCGTATAATTCGTAGCGTATCATTCAAAACTCTTACAGATTTTATGTTGAACTTAGCTTTCGTCTCGCACGTCTAGCTTCGTCAAATGAATTCAAACCGACTCTAAATATTTCCAAATTTGAAACATGATTGTCGCAATTCGATCTCGCGAAGAACAATCGTTATCGTTGTAAGACAAAATGTAATAGTGCACATAATACGCATGCGTATATTCTTTTTACGACATGACCAGCCAAGCTAGCATTCTTTTAGCATTCTTTTGAACAAATTAACTGCGCATCATTGAAATTGTTATGCTTGGTTTACACTCCTAACTGAAATTATATTCCATTATCTGAATTTTATGATTTTAAGGTTAAGATCGAAGCATAAACAGGCATTACACTTTATCTTCTTCCACTATAGTTGTTACCGTATCACGATCGAACGCGATTCATGATTTAACACGGAAATGCGATCCTACTCTTGTCAATTTCCAACTTCTTACCGATGTTGACATAGTCCTATTCGTCGAATGTGATATACGTGGCGGTTTGAGTTAATGTTCCAATAAGACAAGAACGAATACATGCAATCATACGATCCATCGAAAAAGTCGACACATATGTACTTTGATATAAACAATCTGTATGGTTGGACAATGTCAGTCATTGCCATTGCCATATGTCGATTTTCGAAGGATCGACGATGTGGGAGGGTTCCGATAGCGTACATCGCTAAGTTGGCCAGTTTAAAAATATTTTCATTAGTGCAATGAAAAGTTACTAGGCACCGATCGATTTAAGTAGATGTGTAATATCGCACGTGCGCTAACAGAATCCGTCCGACAACATAGACAATTATGATGTTATGACCATCGTGACAGATTCAATTCCGACGGAATACATTCTCGAGATAAATTTGGAGTATCTTCATAACACGCACTCCGATCTATCGCTTTGTCCGACGTGCGAGAAACCATCCAGTAAGTGAAAAGACAAGTTCCTCGCGACATTGTATAACAAGAAACATTACATCATACACTATCGCAATCTGCAGCAATGTACTCGTCACGGTTTCCGTATCACAAAGAATCAATGTTAAATTACAATTCGTGCAATCTTCATGGTTTCGCGAACTCTATATCGAACTCAATATGAATTTCAGAACTAGCGTGAAGAACGAGTTTTAGAAAACTATATAAATTATATATATAAATTTATATATATATATATAAATTAACGAATAACGCGGTCTTCAGCAAAATAAAGGCATGGAGAACATGCGTAATCATATTGACATACAACTCATGATGTATTGGGACAGGAGATACAGCGCGTGAACAATGATGACAAAACTAAGTTTCTAGTCGAAACGTCTGTTCCGAAAATCTGATCGCAATAGAAATGCATAAATTTGAGGTGAAATTCAATCCACATGGGTATATGTAGCCTCGACATATCTAAAATGTGTTTATATGAATTCCATCACAAATATGTATTACCGTCATATCGTAAAAAATATAAAGTCATGTACACTGGACACACAAGAGTGAAAGTGGGATCAGGAAAGTGGAAACAGTTATAGCGGATGTGCTAGATAGGTGTGAAGGTGAAATTTGCATTTGCGTAGCTCGTAACTAGTGTATCCGATGAATACATGTAATATTCGAATGAATAAAAAATAAATGAAAATGTTCATTCAAGTATATTTCTTTTTTATACATCAAAAAACGAATAAATACTTTTTCATTCCATTTTTAAATATTTTTTGAATATAATTACGAATATTTTTGTTACGTATTCATTTTACTCTGCATTATCTACACATAGCTTCCCAGAGAGCAAAGTCATCTATACATAGTTTCTCAGAGAGCTTAGTCATCAAAAAATGACTAAAAGACGACAGATGTCGCATTGCTAATCATTTTATAGTTTTTCCACATGATAATTAAAGAATGACTTCTTTGGATATCTTTTAGTCGTCTTTAATAACATTGAATTCTTAAATTAATTTTTACATGAAACAACGAAATAAAATTGCATGACTGATAATATACATCCCATTTCTGGGCCCTGCAATGTTTGCCGTGTCTTATGTATAAGAGTCATTATCTTTTATCATAATCTCCTTTGGGGACTCGATTACAAAAAAATATTTTATTAATGTTCATTAAAACACGAGTAAAATTTCTCATAATGCTGCATCTTTTATTCTATTCTGTATGTTTCTCAAACATGAGAAACTGAATTCCATTATGCCCTAATGGCGCGTACTGCTTGCAAATGAATTATAAAAAGTACCAAAATAACGAAAAGATATCTATTTCATGTCTTTTCGGTAATATAAATCTTTTAGTCGACTTTTTACTTTAAGAAAATGACATGGAAAGATGACGAAAAGATATCTTTTTTAAGTTGTCTTTTTGACAAAATTAAAAGATGCCTTATAAATATCTTTTCGTCTTGCTAAGTTTCCTTCATAAAATTTGAATATTACAATGACTGCTGTCATTGTAATATTCAGATTTTATGTTTCTCCAACTATGAATTTGAAGATTGATGTAGAAATCGTCCAAAGAACAATTTGTGCAAATAATAGGGCGCTGGTACTCTAATTGAACAGTAACAATTATAATACATGTGGCAACTTATATGTGTCAACAACTTGAACTACTTCTGTTTCTAATCCAGTATTATCAAAAATCACATTATGTGAAGTGAAATTGTATCTTGCCGGAGGCGAATGCCATGTCTGCTGGATTTAAAAGTCAGCTGGACTCAGCCCGCAGATAGCGGTGATAATAAAAATAAATGTAAAAACATTTAAGTCAAGTATAAGTAGATTTAAAGTTAGAGTTAATTATGATAGGAATTAGATTAATAATAATATAATAATAGTATTAAATAGGCTAGGAAATAAAAGTGCATTAATTATTAATGTGATTATTAAGATTGTAGATAAAAATTTTCTTTTCGGGTTATTATTAAATATATGTATTGAGATAAAAGGAGGAAAGTATTATTATTTGCGGAGGCCTAGAGGGAACAAGGAAACCTAGTCTACAGGGTAACCCACTAGGAATAAACAGCGATAAAGTAATATACCTAAACGGTAATATGGGAAAACGCGGAAGAAAATCGCGAAAACGAAAATGGGGTGCGTCACAAAAGAACACGTAAAACCTTGACGAGGAGATAAAACGCGAATCATAGCGCGAAAGGGCCAAAACAATGTTTCGGGTACTTTTAGATATCGGAGGGGGAAACCGAAAACGTAGTATCTCGAGATAACTAAAAAACAAAAACGTGGAGAAAATCGAAATATCTAATCTCAAAAAAAATATCTAATCGCCGCAATAAGTAAAAATAAGAAAGGAAAGGGACATAGGGTCGAAAAAAATTCCCACGTAGCGAGAAGGTAGAACGACTACCAAGGAAAGCAACGAGAGGAACCGCAGGAATAAGCCAGACGGAACGAAAGGGCACGCAGAGTAAGATGATAGGGTAATAGATCCAGCCGACGATAGAGTATCATTAAGAGAGTCATAGAACAATAGCGATAGGGAACATAGGGTAGGATGTGAGCGGCGTAAGCGCGCAGAGCAATATAAAGCGTGTAAAGCGAAGCAAACGCGAAGAATCAATATCAGTGAGAAGCGAGCGCTATATAACACGAGAGAAAACGAGGAGTGATTAGCGGACAGTTCTAAGTATAATCTTCGGACGGTCGGAAAAGGAGGCAGAATACTCAGGAGTTTTTCTCCAGACCTTAAAGGGAGAACGATACGAGATATAGCCGCGATATAAGTGTATTACGGAAGCGAATATCCTACGAACTATTGCGGACTGACGCAGTTGTGTACTAAGAATCAATGATTAAATTAAATACAAATTGTTACGTTACGTATTTATGAAGATTTGGTAATTATTACTACCCATCTTCTACGATTTATTCAAGACAAGCCGGTGATGCTGCAACAGCGTGTAAAGCAACGGTGACAGAAACGGAGGACGGAAGTCCATAACCTTCATCTTTGGGGGTTAAAAGATGTGGCGACCGTGAAGATAGACACATAGGACTGATATCAAGGCAATCGGACCAAGGATCCGGTCACAACCTTATCTTACGATACGTATCTAATGATACAATAAAAAAATCGTTAACGGATCCTTAACGGATTAGTGATTACGTCATCAATTGTTATTCCGGTCTATAGATTACCGTTACGACTGTTCAAATCGAACAGCTGAACATTAATTTTTTTAGTTACAATAATAAAGATCATCTTAAAATTGGGATATTGGGACCATAATACAAATATATACTTCTCAAGCACCTTTTCAAGTTTTTGCATTATATTTTCGTAAACTTATTTAATTTGACCTTCGCTAGCATCATCTCAATAAATTAAAAGATAAATTAAAAGATATAAATTATAAGCCATGATGGCTTTCCTTATACTTGCACAAAGTTGATCACCATGATTTTCATTGCTATAAAATAGAGAAAAACTGAAATATGTCAGAGATTAGTCTACAAGTTGCCACCATAGTCACTATAATTACAAATTTATAATGATTTATTTTGGTTTATAACTAAAATTAGAGATATACCAAATAGTAAAATTCCAGATACCGATTATCGGTAATTCGGTCATCACGCAAGCTAATGAAATGATATATATATTTAATAAACAATTTAATTTCTTTTGGTTAAAAATTCTGACAATAAAAATACTTCCAGTAATCAAGAAACAAAAGAAAGCTATTTTTCTCAATGATTGTCCAAAATGAGCTCATTTAATAAATAATAAATACAATACAGGACATGTTTAAGAGTCTTATATATTAAAAAACTAAAAAATTATAAAATAAACTTTAATATATTCACTGATCCAAATTTAAGAGATCACTTAAATTTAGATGTTGCAGTTAGTATATTCGTTATTTAAAAACGTGTACTTTCATATGCATAGATAAAATTTTGTCATTCGAGAAACATACATATTTGACTCCATTTTATAAATTATCTTGTACGCATTTGCCTCAAATAATGCATAGAGAGCAGTAGTAACAACAATAAATAATCCTACATTAAATTTAGCACAGAATATAATACAAAGTAGCAAACTTTGTGCAAGACATTACACATTGCGAGGACAAATACTTTGTGTTACGCCAATTTTTCAAGTAACATCGTACACTTGACAAAGTCCGCGTTAAAATCAAACTGTAACGTTACGCATTTAGTAGAACATTTATTTCAAACGATTCCAAATTGCACAAGAATATCTGCAAACAGTCACAAATATCCGCAAATTACCGTTAGTAAGTATCGATGTAAATGTATAATACTACAGAACGGTCTATATGGCATACAATCAATAATGGAATGCGTTCCAAAATCAACTTTGATCAACCTCGATGAAATTGAAGTTTAACAAATTCGGAATTTATTAAACAATCTGTCGACATGTAAACGTTCGTCCTGTCAGTCCGGCAATTCTAAAAAATTTGAAGATACCATCAAAATTACAATAGAATGTTTACTCGATTTGAAAAGAATCATCTAATGCATTCTGACTTGAAATTATTGCGACAAGTTTTATGTAATCTACGATGTGTAACAGATGAAATATTGTAAGAACACATTAAATGTAAGCCACTGTATTGTATCCACTGAAAATGGTTCAGTAAAGAAATGGTTCAGTAAAGAAATGTTTGGAAGATTTACAATTTGTAACAATATATATTTGATTACACAGACAAATGTTTGGCAAATTGTATTGAATTGAATAGTTTGCTGAGCCTTTATAGTTTTTAATTTTAATTTAAAAAATAATTAAAAGAATTATTTTCGCATCGTTCATTCGGAAATATGTACTTACTAAAAATTGTGTGTCGCTTGGATGATGTTACAAAAATTGTTATATATGGTCATATATTATTGATGCGTGTAAGATTGATAAAAAGTAAAAAGTAGAGGAAATTATTGAAAAAACTTATCGATTGTCACATAATATCTGAAAAAATGAAAAAGATGAGCGTGCATTATTGTACTCAAGTATTTTCAAATTTTTGTCAAACGTAATGTTATTGTTCAGTGAAAAATCAGTACAAATTAAATGCAAAACATGGAAAATGCCATAAGAAGATACTGTGTATTTTCTTAAAAATTTTAACGATGTTTTTGATAGATCGAATAGTGATTTAAAAAAAACAACTGTGACTATAAAAAAACAAAATTCATTAAGAAAATACAAAAATAATGATCTCTACAGATAAATGTAAACAAGAAAAAAATTTGGATAAATACAATTTCAACTTTGAAATGTATTTTTTTAAAGAAAAAAAAATGATAAATCGCGACCTAAAGTATTTTAATAAAGAATTTTGAGCACACTCTACATGGATTTATATTATTATAGTTGTGAAAGATGGATTTATTAGTTTTTCAGGGCGACATTTTAATGAAGATCCAATAGAAAATTATTTTTCTCAAATCGGAAATGTAAATCCTACATGTAGTAATTTTAATAGTTACTATAAAAAAGTTTACTTGTTTATTCTTCTACATAACATATTTAAAAAAAAAAGTAATTGTGAGCAAGTTGCTCTTCAAGATACATTTATAACAATTGAAATCAATCTAATGTTATAGAAGAAAATAATAATACTTCGCTCAATATTACAAAATAAAAAAGAAAAATAAAAAAAATATACATACATATATATTGTGCCCCAACAGGTACGCGAAGGCCAACACATTGATCGTACGACTGCATGTACTTTTTGTTGACCCTGTGCTCATTCAGCGAACTTTTCGCTGGTTCTGATTTCTACGTATTTTTAAACAATTTTTATCATGTCGAACAATTGAATATCAATGGCGATATTCTTTTGCAGGAAGGTTTGCACCGTATGCAACGTGCTATCAATGACGTTACAAATGTGAAAAATTCAATATGTCTTACATGTGGTACTTAAAAAAATATTGCAATATTTATGGAAACCAAATAATAATTGATCCATCTATTTTTACAGATTATCATTACAGTAATCGACGTATAGATTTGAAACACTAAATAGCATCACAAAAACTATCACTTTAGATGATATTAAATATATTTTAACAGGTTCATTATTCGCAATATGAAGATCGAAATAATGAGCATTATATTGCTTTTGTGTTAACAGGTATACGATGGTATAAATATGATTTAAATAAAAAATGTGAAATAGCAAACTGTTTGGAAGGGATTAGCCTACACGTAATTATATGTCAGACAGAACTAAATACATAATATTGGATTGTCCGGAAAGTTCGTGCTAACTAACCTATATAATTTAATAAATGTATATTAAAATTTAAATTTTCTGTGTTTAAATTTTCCTTCATCGACACGAACTTTCCGGACAACTCAATACACATAAGTAATATAAAGCATGCAAACATTTTATTTTAAATACATATACATCCTATTTTAATTCGAATATTCTTATAGTTTTATATATATTATATTAAAAACATTATTGCGCGTAAAAAAATGTAACATTACACTAAAATTAAGTCTTATTCTCATTAAATAATTTTATTTAGTTTCTGTGCGTTTTATAAAAAAAATAAGTTTCTCATTAAATATTATCCATACGCTTTCTCCTTGATGAAAATACTACAATTTCTATTAAGCATTTTATTTTGCAAAACATATAGTCATACATTAAGTTTTATTTTTATTATATATTTTCATCACTTCCTATAATAATAAAAAAAATACTGCATGCGTGCATCTAGCGAGTTTTATAAATAAAAAAAAGTTACTCCTTAAGTAATTATTTAGTAATTATTATGCATTTTATCTTTGTTCTATTATAAGTTAATGAAAATTATTTCAATGTCTATGAAGCATTCCGTTTTGCAAACTATATAGCCATATATTAGGTTTTATTCTCAGTATATAATTTTCAGTATGGAATTATTTTTATTAGCTTCAGTGTTTCAAAATACAAATAATATACGCGCGCGTATATATAGCACGTACTACGTGTGCTATTAAAAAAAATAAGTTACTTTTTAAAAATTATTTATTAAAATTTATTCTCTTTTAAGTTTATGAATATTCTTATAATTTAAATTAACATAACATTTTGTGATATAAATAATAAAAAATATAGAAACAAAAAATAATAAATTAACAAAAATCCAAAAAAGTTCTCTAAGCTGCGTATCAGCAGGCAGATTAAAAAATTGTACAGTAATTAGTTTAACAGCGAAATTACTATTGAAATATATCAAGTAATTTAACAATTTTTAATCTGATCGCTGGCATCACATCACAATAGTAAAATATTATGTAATGGAACTCCTAATTGACTTTTTCCTATTGTAATAGTTCCAATGCTTTCTAGAGGTTTTTAAGAGTTTTTATTTTTAAAACAGTCGCTGGTATATGAGAACTATCAAAGATCAATTACCATAAAACGATAGGGACTATCGACATCGTATAAAATTTATAAAAAATATGCTACCAGCAGTCAGATTAAAATTAAAAAAATTATTTAATGATACTTAAGGGCGAGAATTTTAAGACATATCGAAAGCGTTAGAACTATTAGAAAAAGGTCGGTTTGGCTGTTACATAGTACTTTACTCTTGTGGTGAGGTGCTGGCGCTAATATTAAAAAACTGTTTAAAAATACGTAGAGGCCAGAACTCTTTGCAAAACCTACAGAAAGCGTTAGAACTATTGTAGAACTGTAGGAAAATAGCAAAAAGTCGGTAACTTGCTGTTACGGTATTTTACTCTTGCGGTGGGGTGCTGGCTCTCACATTAAAAAATAGTTTAAAAATACTTAGAGGAACTATCGATGAAATCTATCAGGAACTCTTCGAGAACTGTAGAATTTCGTGAAATTAATTTTTACGATACTTGGGGTGTCACATGAAGATGGCATCCCATTTATAAAAAATTTTTTTTAGTTAAATCAGTGGAACTATTGTTAAAACTTAGAAACTGTAGAACTAATGCGGGTGCAAATGGAATTGTGTATAAAATATCGATTTTTTTCAAAATGGGGTGCCAATCTCACACCGGCATATGGATTTAGTAGATTTCGAAATTTATATAAACGAAGATCTAACTTTAAAAATCCAAACCGATCGGAAATCGGTTAAAAGAGCATTTAGATATTAGTCCTTTTTATATATTTTTTCTTAAAAGATACTAGAAGGTTTATAAATCAAAATCAATATATCAAACAATTAATAGAAAAAATGTAAACAATTATAAAATTATACCGAAAACTTTCAGGCATAAACCATAATGATATTAATATCTAATTTTTTGTTGGAATTGGTTGATTTCCAAATTCGTTACTTCTTCCTTCCAATACTGGACTAATCAATAAGCATGAGCAATAGGACAGAAGAGGAGGAGGATTCCTCCTCCTCATTTGAATAAGAAAGAAATACTCAACTGTGATTAATCAATTCTTACAGATTACGGCATACAGTTACGACCGATATAAACACCTCCTTATTTTCATTGTTTTATATCTATATAATTATAATGCACGATAAATATATTCTTATTAAGAAGAGTTACGAGCCAAAACAAAACAAATTTTAATGTGTGTGTGATACAGTTGACATTAAATAACATAAAAGTAAAAATAAGATAAAAGTATGTCTACATAAAACTAACGTTTCGACTCCCTTCGGATCATTTTCAAAGTTATAAACTAATATATATATATATATATATATATATATATATATATATATATAATATAACTAACTAACTAATAGTACTAAACTAAATAATATATAGAGATATATAGAATAAATAAGTAAGTAAGTAACGTACGTTAGTTAGTTAGTT
>NW_012130068.1:8998766-9005272 GCF_000143395.1 Atta cephalotes | reverse complement strand
ATAAACGACTAAAAATAGGACTAACAAAAATAACTAATTATAGAGATACAATGACAAAAAATGAATTAAAAGTAGACCTTAGTTAGTTGTTTAAGCTAATGTCAATTATAGTCGACGAATAGTAAATCCTGAATTTACGCCAAATATTCAAAAAATATCTGAGTATCAAATAATGAATATATGTAATTAACAGAACATAAATCCTGGATATCCACCACGATTCGATTATAAAAGGTATTGCCAAATATTTTTATCTTGTTTTTACTTTTACATTACTTAATATCAATTCTCTCTGTATCACATATATACATTAAACTTATACATTAAAATTTATTTTTTAGCTCGTAGCTCTTTTATTTCTTAATTTCTTATTTACTTCCTTATTTTATTTTTTTTTATTAATTGTATTATTTCTTTTATTTATATCTTTTGTTTGTTCTTAGTATAATTTCTTTCATATGAAATACATTATTTATATATTTTATAAATAAATTTGTTCAATTAGAAAAACATGTGATGCTTTCAATATCTTTATATATAAGGAGATTCTAAAGTCGTATTACGGATTAAATCATAATTTTGTATTATTACTTCTTCCTCTTTTACAGATTAGAAAATCTTTTTCCAGGATTAAAGGATATGTATTAAGAAGATTTTTCGCACTACTTCCTAGTCAATAGCCAGTTTATTCATAATATGTATATAAAATAATTAAAATAAAATATGAAATAAAACGATTACAGTCTTATGCTATTATACATAATTATTGTTAATTTTATATGCAACTAAATATTTTTCAAAATGACAAAATAAAAAAAAAGTTGTAAGATATTCATTTGATGTATATATATGCATTCTAGCTATATGCTAGCATTTTAGTTATATGTTTTCTATGTATATATTCTAGCTTTTTTCATTGAAGATTATATACCAGGTATGTAAATATGAAACCGGAATTTTTTTATAGAAAATACACGTTTATTGCATGAAAATGATAAAAAATATTTTATTCGAAGTATTGCCCATTGATAGCTATACATTTTTTCCACCTGTTTGACAATTTGTGAATGCCACGCCAAAAAAATTGTTGCTCTTTTGAGTCAAACCAGTCATCTAGCTTTTCGTACATCTTCGTAAGAAGTGAAGCGCTGCTGAGCAAGTGCGTGTCCCATAGATGCAAATAAGTAGTAATCGGACGGAGCCAAGTCTGATGAGTAAGCCGCATGCGAAAGTATTTCCCAACCAAATGCCTCAATCGTTTCCTTGACCAGTTTTGCTGTGTGTGATGATGCATTATCAAAATCAGAAGCAAAATCACTTTGTGTTGCCTTTTTTGATATTCCGCTCGTTTTTCACACAAAGCTTGATTCAAATTGATCATTTGTTGTCGGTAGCGTTCAGTACGGTTTCGCCAGGTTTTAGCAGCTCATAATAGATCACACCTTTCTGATCCCACCAAACACAGAGCATTGTTTTCCTTAGCGATTTGGCCTTGCAGTGGATGTCGATGGTTCGCCTGTAGTTACCCATCATCTTTTACGTTTAGGATTCTCAAAATATATCCACTTTTCATCGCCAGTCACAATTCGATGGAGAAATGACTTTCTTTTGTACCTGGCGAGCAGCATTTCGCAAGTGGTTTTTCGGTTTTCCCGCTGTCTTTCATTCAGTTCATGTGGAACCCATTTTCCCATCTTCTGGATCTTTCTCATGGATTTCAAACGTATAGAAACGACTTCTCGTGTCACATTCAATTGATCCGTGAGTTGTTGAGTTTGAGCGTCATCCTCATCCAACAATGCTTGCAATTCGCTGTCTTCGAACTTTTTCGGTGGTTTTCCACGTTCTTCGTTTCTCACGTCAAAATCGCCACTTTTGAATTTTTTAAATCACTCAAAGCACTGTGATTTACCAAGAGCATACTCACTGTAAGCTTCGACAAGCATTCGATGCGATTCTGCAGTTTTCTTCAAATGATAACAAAAAATCAATGCTATCCGCAAATCGTAGTTTCCAGTATAAAATTCGACATGTTCAACGCTATTACAAACTATACTGTTGTATGAAACTTGTATTATTGTGAATTGAAAATCTTTGTCAGAACAAGGAAATGGCGTCAATGGCGCCGTCTGACGGCAACTACATTGATAGCTATGGCCATCTATTGGTAAATTCCGTTCATATTTACATATCTGGTAAATTTCTTATAAACTACGATCAATTGAAAGGAAACTACAAGAACAAGCTTAAGTTTACTTTATAATTATAATGATTTTTAAATTGATATTTTATATGCAAGTGTCTCAATGTAAAAGAAAATAACAGAATAAGATTACCTTCAACTTGTAATGTAAAATTCTATAAATTTAGAATTAAAAATCTTCAAAATGATACTATAAAAGTCAATTAAATTTTTTCTAGATATTGATATTATTAACTTTTATATTACATGTATATTATACTTGGCTTATATTTCATCAAACATGAGAACCTCCTTAATATGTATCTGTGAAGTGAAATTTATGCCGGAACGATAAAAAATTTTTAAGATTTCAATTTCGAAATTTTGTCATTAGTTTCTCATTTCCGGATGTCATAACTAGAGGTTGTCAAATGCTGATAATGCAAAAACTGTAGAAGTTTGGTAATCCTGGCAATGATAGTCATGCTAACTTTAATTATTATTAATAGAACTTTAATTTAAAGTTCTATTTCTTCATTGGTTTTATACAGAATCAATCATTAATTTCGCGCTCATTTGAAATTGATACTATCATAATCTCAAATTTTTGATGTGCGGCTCCAAGATGACGGTGCCCAAAAAGATGCATGTGACACACAAAGAAAACTTCTTTCGATGTTTCAAGATACGGAACTCCACTCACCTTGACGATCCATGTAGCAATAGCGTGACTCACCATTTCTTGATAATTAATAACGTAACAAGTGGCGTGACTCAGCGCCTTCGATGGATCACGTGGCGATAGCAATCCTCGGTGATCTTGCGAAATATCTCCTGATTGATCGTAACACTAACGGATCCTCAGGAATCATGGAGCATAGGAATTAAGATGCGACGCTGAGGCACAAAAACACACAATTTCACGCTGACATAAATGTGTAAATGGCTGCATTCAGTGAACACAAGGTTAGGTCCACTGAATGCAGCCATTGTTTAAACCAAAACTTTCCAATGGTCACGTGATTTCTTCATGGTAAGGCTGTGTTCGGATTCTCGATGTTCCTCGAGAATATTATGTCATTCTGTTTAATGTTCTGTAAACAAGGATGATATGACATCCAGAATGAGGCGAATGATTTTTTTTAGCAGTTCCTTTTTTTTGTAAAAATGCATCGAAGCCTAATTTCATCAAAATTGGTGAGGAATAAGACTGCATTCTTGAGTATTCATAGTATTTTATCCTCATAATACTTTAGTTAGTTTAGTTTTTTTTATTTATGTAATTAAATAATTGTCTGAATACTTTATTGTATTAATATTGTCGATATTTTTATTATAATATATAGTCTGCAGCAAAATAAACCAATGATAATTGGTCCTACAATCAGGAAATTATAATGTTAAATATAATGTTAATTATAACGTTTAATATAAAAAATATCGGCAAAGTAACGAAAAAATAATGTTTCCTAATCCTGTTCATTAATACTCACTTTCTATTTCATCGTCTCCCTCAACAAAATCATAGACAGCTACAATAGGTAAAAGATTTTCTGCTAATAATAAATTATCCTTAATATAATTAATGATTTCAAAACGAAAAACCGGCAAGAAATTGTCTTGTACTCTAAGATCTATTTTAATTTTATGATTTTATATTGTTAAATTTATGTGAACTAAATATTTTACACCAATCTGTTTCAGAATGGATTGGAACGTTACACATGCTTGCACACGCTTGAAGGTCCTAAACCGTTTCAATCCGTTCATGTCACTGAATTATCTGAATCTTACTGCTCCCACCGCCACCTTACCTGTGACCCAAGTACTCTTCAGATTTATTTGGAGCAAGCGACACGAACAAACCTTTTGCTAAACGCAATGTTTCCCCTCAACGCTATTTTCCAATCTTCCCGCCATGCGTTCAGAATCGTCGTAAGCAAGTATGCAAATATAACTTTTAGGATCAATAAAGGTTTCCAAACGAAAATAAAATAAGTCATAACACAGCTTCTTTTGCTTTTGACTCTTTCTCAGTACGTATCAAACTTTCGATGAAACTGCACCTAATCGCTATACGAAATGATATGCCGCGTCACCGCCAGTGTACAAAGTCACTTTCTTCTTTTTTCTTCTTCTTTCTATATGGCACCTATCTCCCAAAATTATAAACGGAGATCGATTCGGCAAGATCGTATATAAGGACACACAAAAACAAAAAGATGATGCAATGCGAAAATGGCAAAGGTCGCTCACTACGATGTCATCGCGCCGCACGAACGCGCGTCAGAACAGAAAGACGAGTCGTCCAAAACCGCGAGACAGCTATTTGTTTATCAGAGCACAGTCTAAGACGAAAAATATGCAAGGTAAAAACACCCGAGTCGAAATGCGTTCGCAGACGAGTTCTTCAGAATTCAGTGCACAGCCACTTCTTCGCGTGAGAATGACGATTCTACACAGAGTCGATATGACCAGAATCGAAAATGCCGCTCATGCGGTGAATAAAAAAAATAATATGAAGAATACAAAAATCTAAGAAAAAAGTAACATAAACTCAATTGCGCGTTTGAAGCCGATCACTTTTCAAAAATGATGACGCAATAACACGTCCGATCACGTCGATAGAGCACCAATTTTTAGTCACACAGCCACGAATAGGTCTGTTCATCTGATTTTCCTTCTTCGGTTTTTATCAAAAGTTTTTGCTTTAAACAAACTATTTTAATTTAACTCAATTGATCCATTAAAATTATTCAAAGATTTAAATGAATTATTTTTTTTACTTTTGCAAAAAATCGTAGTATCACAGCAGTTCGAAAAGACGTGCAAAAAAGTTTAAAAAACTTTGATTTCTTAAATTATTTAATGTCCACTGATTGCATAAATCTAGGATATGAATTTAATAATGCTGTCCAGGGACTCCAAAATAAAACATATGAAAAAATTAAGAATAAAAAGCGATGCAAAGAATTCTTAGTGAAATTATGCAGTGAGCTTCAGAAGCGATTACTAGGAAATATTCAAATACTTAAAAGTATTAACAATTTCTCACCTCAAGTAGCAATGAGTTAAATGAAGCCGAATATAACCGATATTGCCATGCGATTTAAGGATATCTGCGTTGATGAAACAATTACAGAGAATCTCTTGCATACATTATTAACATTAGTTTTTTATCGGAAGACTATTAGATGCAAATTAATAAAATTGTTAACGCAGTCGGACACAAAAGACTTGGACATATCCAAATTAGTTTTAGCTTTAATGAGTTTACCTTTTTCTAATGCGAGCGTTGAGCGAGCATTCTCAATTATTAATATCAATAAAGATAAGTTACGAAATAGAACATCAGTAGAAATTGCAGATACTATTTTACGCATCAGAAGTAATTTACTAAATGGCTGTATCGCTTTTAAATCCACTAAAGATATGCTGAATAAATTTAATTCGGAAACTATGTATTCTTCTAACTTTGTAGAAGAAATATTAGAATGCATTCATAGAATGCTAATTCTACAAAGTTAGAAGAATAGTCATTATACTTAATGTAAAACTAAATTAAGTACGTTGTTCGAATAAAATCATTTCACAAATACATTTTCATTTCATATATACATATATATAATATATATATATATATATATATATGTGTTTTTTAATCTAGGGATTTTATTACCAATCTAGAGGGAAATATAGGCTGGTTTGGAAGATTTGCATTGAGGTCATCTGGCAACATTGGGTGGGAAACAAACACGAGCGAGCGAGAGACAAAGGTTGCGTTTCGTTTCACGCATGATGTGCATGATGCATCATTTATGATTGTTTAATATTCAATAAAAATTTCGTAAAACGGAACGCAGCCAAAAGACACACATTTGTGGCACGCAGTGGCAGTCCCGAAGATTTGTTCGCGTCGCGTGCTCCAATATGTTATATTATGCTCCTACCATAGCTCTTTCTCATTCCAACGCGCTTGATAGAGTGAATTGGAGCTGTGATAGGAGCATGTTGGAGCATGTTGGAGCTTGCGATGCGAAAAAATCTCACGAGTGCATTCCATTTCATACATATATACATGTAAGGACCTGATTTTGATGGTTAAATCAGAGCCTTTCAACTCGGAGTGCATTTTGTTTCATGCATGATGCAAATGCATCATTTATCCTTGTTGTTCACCGAATGTTAAACAAGGATAAATGATGCATCATGCACATCATGCATGAAACAGATCCGAGTTGGAAGGTTCTAGTTTAACTATCAAAATCAAGTTCTTACATGGTNTATATATATATTATATATATATATATATATATATATATAT
>NW_012130068.1:8988959-8993668 GCF_000143395.1 Atta cephalotes | reverse complement strand
CGTAACTACTACTAATACGTACTACGTACGTAACGTAAGTAACTACGTAGTAGTAGTTATATATACTATATATATATATATATATATATATATATATATATATATATATATATATATATATATAGATTTAAGAACGTTTTGAAATCATCAAATAGCTTATTAATGTTTACATACGCTTAATACATATGCGTACATAGAATTAAATTATATTGTTGTATAAAGATTTTCGAATCAATGCGCTCTAATTACTTGAGTCGCTTCCTCGCACGACCAGGGTGGTTCTAAATTTATGTAAAGTGTAAAAGAAAAGTATTAATCAAGGCAATAGAATTATTCTATTTCTAAATTATGAATTATGGAAATAGCAAATACTCAAAGAATTAATTAAACACGTAGCAATAAAATGATTCTAAACTATAATTTATAAAAATCGTAAATACTGAGAGAATTAATCAAACACGTGGCAATAGAATTATTCTAAAAAAAAAAATAGAATTATTCTACTATTCTATGAAAAATATTCAATTATACACAAAAATACTATTATACAAATATTAAAAACTACAGCTCTACGAGATTCTAGTGTGCGCGTGTATCGCAGGATGATTATATATCAGCTCGGATTTTGGAAGATTGAGTCGAAATAATACTAAATACCTACTCTACTAAACACGTGACACTCACAAAGCCACAGCACAAGCTCGTTGCACATCGAGGATCAATCCATTCGGGGTCGAAAAACAATAGAACGATGGAGCAGTTCTTCTGGGATTCAGCGACCTCACCCTCAGCGTCTTTCACCCTCACTCTATACACACTTGGTGGGGAAACCTGCCTTAAGGCGGATTCGTATCATGGCAATGTACGCTCGGTCGCCAGGGTCGCACTCTTGAAGGTCGAGGTGGTGTTACATTGCACCTCATAATGACTCCGGCATACCAGCGCGATGGTCGTCTCACGCGACATATATTCAATGAGAATATATGTTTAAGCCTCATTCCAAAACTTTCTCTCCGAAGAAAATTTTATTCGAAATATAATACATGTGATGTATACTATAACATATAAAATAAAATAAAATAAAATCTTCCTCGGAAAACACATTTTGGAACGTAGCCTTAGAACGAAAACATCGGTAAAGCTGTATACTCATTGAATATCGCACGCGACGAACATCGTACTGGTGTGCCGGAGGCATAAAGCCTGTTCTTTTTAGCTGAACTTTTTGCACGATTCACTCTTTTTCTCTCCAACATGAAGAGAAAAAGAAGAAGAATGAACCGTACAAGAATTTCAGCTAAAATAAATATATGTTATAAAATTAGCTAATCACAATTATTCTTTAGAAAAATAGCTATGATTAGCTAGCTTGAACAAAATATCGATGTTATATAACTTCGGCGTAAATCGGGCCATGTAATCGTAGTTATAGCGTTTCTATAAGAGTTAAGCTTATCTATAATAAGTTTAATAATATAGTAATTATCTATAATAAGTTAAGCCTTAAACACAAGGCGAAGGAATAGCGATAAAATAATACGATTTCAACTTATCAGAAATTAGATACACTTGAATATACACTTTCTGAGTTTTAAGTTGAAATCGTGTTATGCCTATCGCTATCGCTATTTCTTCGCATTATGTTTAAGGCTTTAGAAAGAAATTTGAAAGAGGCCGTGTCGGCCTTTTTCTATTCTTCTTCTTGTCCCTCTGGGTAGATTCTATTCTTTGGACTTCAGTTACCACAGCTTGAATGAATTTTCTCTGTTGAGATACCAGTACACTACCGCCAATCCATTTTCAGTTCATTACGTGGCTATACATCCATTTTTTAACACTGTCAATAAAATCATAACAAAGATCTACAAAAAAAATGGATGTTGCACAGCCCATCACTTTTCTTTCGATGGATCTCGGAATGCAGCCTATTCACCGAGCGATTGGTTCTTATTTGTAAATCCATGAATAAGAACACCAATCACTCTGTGAGTAAAGTGCATTCCGAAACCCATCGAAAAAAAAGTGTTGCAATTTTTCTGTGACCGGCTGTACGAATCGGTGGCCTAATTTCCACCGAGGGTTTAAACCGGATTAAAATGTAAGAATCAATCAATTACAGTCGAATATTCCTCTGTTACAGTCAAATGACAGAGAAATATTCGATTATAATTGGTTGGTTTTTACATTCTGATCCGGTTTAAATCCTCGGTGAAAACTAGGTGTTACATATGCTCGATTCATACTGGTTCCGATGTGTGTCATATGCGTTCTGCAACCAATCAGAAAGCAGAATTTTGTATCGAAGCAAAATCTTTTTCTAATTGGTTATAGAGTGTCGTACGACGCACATCGGATCCAGTGTAAATCCAGTAATTGAGAGATATTCAAAGCGAATTTGATTGGACGTACTCTGTGAGCACTGATGCATTAAAGCCATCGTACACAAAATAACGTAAGAAATTGATTAAATCGTGAAATACTCAATACATTTTATTGTGCTATTAGGTAAAATATGTATTTCATAATTCGAAATATTTGCATTTCATTTTTATGTTCAAATTAAATCAGTATATGTGTAATGAAGAATAAAAATGAGCTTGTACTTTGGTGTAATACATATATACGTTGGCGGCGCGATCATTTATGCCAACATATTTATGTATTACACAGAAATATAAGCTCATTTTTGTTCCTCATTGTACAGCGGCTTTAATAAACATCAGTGCTGGTGCGCACTAGTGCTTCCAATCGAATTCGCCATTAAGTAATAGGTCTGTTTTTTATTGCTGCACTCTGAACCAGTACAATAAATTGAAGTAAAACAAATAAATATTATGTGTACCAGTTAAAAAAATGCAATAATAAAAAACAGATCTATATCAAGATGCTAATATGGCCCTCTGATTGGTTCGTGACATCTTAAGACTATACTTAAAACGATCTTAAATATAAGATCTGACTATTCATAAATTGGAGATCGAGAACATTGAACACGCATATACATAATAGATGCTTTCCAACAAGAACACAATCAAGAGTCTTATTCTTGAACAAATATGCAATTAATCAATCACAGTTGAGAAACTATCCTTTTCGTATGCAAAAATTTTTCATATGTGCTCAAAAATAGAGCTCCAGACTGATGTCCCATCTCAATCAGAAATGTTAATGAAATCGACATCGATTCGACGTCGATTTAATGCTTTCGATATCGAATCGACATCGATTATCATTTCTGACTGAGATGGAGCGGAAATTTACAGCAGAACGAAACAGCGCAACCAATCACAACTCTGCAATCCTTTTTCTTTTCTGCGATTGTGATTAGTCGTGTTGTTCATTCCGCTAAATTTCTGCTCCATGGGATGCCGGCCTCAGAGTGAAATCACGATGCGGAAAAGAAGATAGGGAATAGAGAGGATCGATTCTGTATCTTGAAATGAGGTGAAAATTATAAGTGAGCGAATTTACTAGAATTCTGATTATTTCATTGGTCAAGTAAATTTGCTTTTGTAATTTTCATCTTGTTTGAAGGTACAGAATCGACCTCAAGAACGCATTGGCCTAGTTTCCACCAAGGGTTTAAACCCATCAGCTGTAAGAACGAATCAACTACAATCGATTTCTCTGCGTTTGACTGTAACAGGGGAATACTTATATATGTATATATATTTATATATATATATATATATGTATATATATGTATATGTATGTAAAATATGTAAAATATACTAAATTTTTCAACATTTTCAATTCTAAGCGACTAATCTCTTATTATTACTAGTGATCGGTATATTACTGAAGCTACATTGGACGCGCATGTCTGAAAGTCGGCCCGTCTAACAACACTGCTCACTCTCTTGATAATATTCAGCATATTCAGCCTCGTTCAATGTGTCGTATCGTTTTGTATGTTCTTCATTCGAATCTCGTGTTACGACAGAGAGACACAGCTTTCAAATTGTTATAATAAAATGATAGACTTTCGCACTAATTCGGGAAAAACTGACGGCGACAATGGAAAATACAGTAACACTAATATATCAGGTAAGCAAAAAGATCTCGAAAAATATGCTCGATATTTATTGAACTGCTCTAAACTTTTTTCGTCGCGATCTTTTTAACTTTCTTTTGTAATTAACAAAAAATTTCCTTGGATATCGACGAGTAGAACATCAGCTATCATGTAATTATGTAATCTAAAATTATCTCATCACGAATGTTTATTTGCTTATTTAATTATTTAGATCTGTAACGAGGTGCGTTTCTAACCTCTTCATTGAGGTTATGAATATATAGTCATAATTTCTTTTTTTAAATATCAATGACATTCATAATTATAAGACTGTGGAAAGAGAATATACGTTGCATATAAGTATTATACAAGTTGATAAAAAATAGAGAATTATATTTTTACTGATGAAATAAAAATAATCGTATGCAAACTCCAGCTTTAATTTTGGACTGTTACAAGGCAAACAAATAATTGAGATGCAGTTTAAACTAGAAATTTACAAAAAAAATTTATAAAAAAAATATTAGACATCAAGATCTGATAATGTCTGTTTAACTGAATAACATCCTTTTTTATTAATGCAAATAACTTCAATCTCATTGGAACTTCATTTTTTACTCATTTTTACAAGAAAAAGATGAAAAGTTGAGATTAAAAATAATCTACATAGTGTGTGTGTGTGTGTACATATATA
>NW_012130068.1:8981243-8986110 GCF_000143395.1 Atta cephalotes | reverse complement strand
TGTGTGTGTGCGCGCGCGCGCGCGCGCGCATGCGTGTATGTATATATATATATATATATATATATATATGTATGTGTATATATATATATGATAACAAATTTTATTTAATTTATGTAATTTGTTATAAATTTTATACACGTTATAAATAGGATTTATAAGATGTAAAATATATAATAAGAATACCATCTGTTTTATATAAATATTATAATTGAATAATGTGATAATTTTTTGTCGAAATTTATGAGTTACCATATGAATTTTTTACTTTATAAAAAAAATATTGTTATTACATAAAAATAATATATTGTAGTAAAAATAATATATAGTTAATACTAGTGCAGTGAAGTAATTCGATTTTATTTATTACAAATTTAGAGAAATGATCTCTATTCTGTTTGCCCATTTGGCTAATACGACGTTTTTGTAAATAAATTATACAGATAGACATTAGATATGCAACATAAATATAATTTTTCGTAGCTTTTTCATGAATCTAAATTCGACAGCGAAATTTTTGTATCAGATTTTTCCGAAGAAATTAAAAGTATAAAAAAACACGCCATTTTTAGCTATTTTTTAAACAACGTAGATGAATCTGATGGAATACAAAAATCTCGCTGCCGGATTTAGAAATGAAAAATTACGGAAAATGATACATCTCATTCATGTTGCACATTTGATGTCCACTTATGTTATTTTCCAGAATGATAAATTGTCTCAATTTTTGTAATTATTCTTATCGCGTTATAAATGCATAAGTTTGCAATTAATATATAAAGTATATAAAGAATTAAGAATAATGTATAATAATAGAAAAATTCTTTCGCGGAAATGTCAAATTTAATAAATATTCTAATGTAATTTCTTGTTCTTTCTTTTTGCAGATTGATATAACAAATTGACATCCGTACTATAAAAGAGGTCTCTGATGCTTTTTCATATCTTTATGTTACTTTGTACATAGAAAAACTTACGTACGACGCAAATAAATTATTGAAGGAATGTTAGAAGAAATAAATTTATTGAAACCAACCAGTATTTTCAAATAAACAGATTGATATAATACGTACGTATATTTATGATTTAATATTAGGTGTGGGAAAAAGTTCGTGGCGTTTTTCCCGTTAGATAGCATTAAAAAAACGCCACTAACTTTTTCCCATAACTAATATTATATATATTCATCCGCAAAAAATGTAAGTCATCGATACAATGACCCAGATGAATATATTTTATTAAATCAAATAATAATAAGCCTTATTTGCAAAATATAAAATTATAATCCTGAATACACATATGCTTGTGCTTTGGAGGTTTTATCTGTTGGATAGGCATTGCCAGAAAGGCGTTAATCTTATCAAGGCTTATCTCGCTATCAGGTCTTGCGCATATTACGGGAACGGGAAAATAAGTTAGAGCATATTCGATCGTGTATACATGCGTGTGTATCGAACAAATCGGAGCATCTATAATTCACCAGCGCTTAAAAAAACAAATAGGCGTACAGATAATTTGAAACAGAACAAAGAAAAAATTATTTGTGTGGCTGTTATAACGGTACGTGATTTTTACAATGAAGTCATCATATGAAGCATAAAGCATCATGTTACATCATGTATTGATAATTAGAAAGAATAATGCAAATTTTGTGGATACTTTTAGTGAAGTGATTTATGTATGATCAATCTATAAATGCGTTCGGGCAGACACTATTAATGCTATTTGTATCATTCTATTTTTGTTTTACGTCTAATAAACGATGAAGATAGAATAATAAGTAAATAACATCAACGTTTCCTCGAACGCACCTTTTGTCTTACAAGTAAGAAAATTAAAGCGGAAAATTACAAACGGTGTTTGTCTATTTAAATACATGATACTCTTATCTATCTAATGTTTTAAATGCATTTATTAATTCCAAATGCAAACGGTGACATACAAATATATTGGAACTTTCTAGATAATTATGATGTATTTGAATCGCGATTCATTTTATACATAATAATCAATTCTTCGTATTTTAAAGATGAGAGAAATATCTGAAGATTAACCGAGCTGAAAAATTTCTGACTATAAGAAAGATGAAAAATTGAAAATGAGTTTGTACACAAAAGAAATAAAAGTTTTTTTATTTATTTGTGGAACGAAGCGACTTTGCAAGTCGACAATAATCGGTTATTTAATTAACGAATTAATTAGCTGTGAGGAGGTAGAGAGAGATATAGATGATGTGTTTCCGTCGCGCGGAGTAATAGAAGGCTGAGCTGCATGAGCGCGCACCGAGTCAATATTTGACCTGCGAGATTCACGATCGTTGTCGAACCTGTGAGATGATGAGAATATTTATGAAAATGTGCGGTTTATTTAAAGAACACATACACGCGCGCCTAAATTCTTGCGTATATAACATATGTTATTGCACGAAGCGCAAGAAGCTCAGCAAAAGTAGTCACTTCGAAATCTTCGACGTCGATGGACATGATTCTGCAAAAGATTTAAGGAAAGCAGTTAAGTTTTAGAGTTTAAAAATGATCGATCACAAAAATTTTCTAACTCTAACAAAATTTCCTACGGCTCTACGATTGTAACCATTTGTTTTTTGAAAATGATTTTAATTTGGATTGGGAAAAAAAGTTAAATATTTCTCTCTCTAAACTTTTCTTTTTTCTCAGAAATTTAAATATAAATGTATTACTTTTGTAATTTTATTAGGGCATGAATCGAAATGATTTTTCCCGCTTTATTCCAAAACTTGATTTCACAAAGTTCTTTTCAAATCGCATGCATATTGCATTATGCTTGCATACTGTCTGCGCCGCATTGTCACAAGCAACATCATCGAATAATAAATATTAACTTTCCATGAAAAAAACAGAGAGATGATATTAATTAACAGTTGAATTTCAGAATTAAAAATCGATGATCGAAACATTCTAACAAAATTTCTTTTATATTTCTACAGCCGTTTGTAGTCATCCATTCCTCAAAAATTTGATTTCAATTTGGGAAAAAAAAATTAAATATTTCTCTCTTTTTTTTCACAAATTTAAATATAAATAAATCGTATTACTTTTGTAATTTTATAAAAGCAAAATGATTCTTATTCTCTCTGAATCTTGTGAGAAAAAAGAAACAAATAAAAAAACTTTATTACTTTCTTTACTCTTTTATTAAATTTTCAAGCCTATCACAAAATTTTTCTCAAATCATATACGTTATTGCATATCGTTGCAATCCTGCAAAATGTGAACAATGTTTAACTGCATTAAAAAGCAAGATGTTAATTAACCTTAATTAACACCTCTGCTCCAGCTAGATAGAGAATGAAGAGTTTTATTATCCAATCCGGACTCATCAAGCAATCAACCTTTCAGTCAGTCTGTTATCTGCGATTCTTATAGGTGCGCATACGTATTCGAATTGTCGTGAGTGCTCTATTGTTTATACAGTTTCACTACTTATTTACGTAGGTTTGCAGATTTGATTAATGACTCGACGGAGTATTTTTCAAGCTTCGTCAGCCGCTTATTATAACAGTTTGTGTCGAAAACTAAGGCAACAAAAGTTTTTGCTATTATATAAATAATATGTGTTTTACTTTAATCTTTCAAGTTTTTAGTATCTTAAATTTACAATACGTTCTAGTTTTCTTCTAATATTCCTTTGCAGAATAAAACATATAAAAAGAAATTTAACGTACATGTTACCAGTTTACCAACCTGATGATAGGCAAGCTCCAACAATTTAACTCGCTTTTAGCTATGTTTAATTGATTCTTTGTTTTTGTCTAGATTCGTGTCTAATATCTGTTACAATAATAAATATAGGCAGTGTTGGATTATTCAGTCAATTATTACAAGCATTAATTGCTTGATAGTGAAGATATATATACAAGATGTTTGATAAGTAACGATAAAACTCTCGCACAGAGGTAAAGAGGACTAAACTGAATCGAAAAATGCTCTATCATTTTACAATTTTCGCAATAGTTAACAAGACATTAATTACTAAAAATATTACTCATCGAATATTGATTTTCAATAATTTTTTACTCAATTATTATCAATTTTACAGAAAAACGGCAAAAGACAAAAATTATTTATTTTTTTTTCGTAGAATTTTAAGAATTTTTTCAAAATTTTGTAGTATCGCATTTTCTTATGTTGGTAAAAATAGTTGCCAATACCAGGTGTCCCAGACACCTTGTACATCCCTTTTATCTTTATGCTCGAAAACAGAGCATTTTAGAAAAAAATGTTTCAGACAAAAGTTACGGGGTTCTAAATAATCTATTTAGTGATCTGATCAGTCTGATCTTGGCACTGACCAAAGTCAAAACAATATCATTTTGAATTTTTTAAGTGGAACTTCCTATTTTTCATTATATATTCTTGTAGCATATCTTGAGAGCTTTCCAAAACACTATAATAAAATAATTTTTCATGACTTTTCGAGTTATAAGGCTCTATGAGAAGAAAATAAATAATTTTTGTCGCTTACTGTTTTTTGTAAAATTGATAGCACTTAAGTATTGAAAATCAGTATTTGGTAATTTTTAGTAATTGATAATTATTGCAAAAATTGCAAAATGATAGAAGACTTTTCGATTCCGCTCTACCCCAATGCGAGAGTTTTATCGTTATTTATCAAACATCTTATAATTCTCTCTCATAATTAGGAATTATATAAAAATACAGAGGATTATTAGATAAGGATATTTTTTTTTTACATTGCGAGAAAATGAAGGATATTATTAATAGACACAATATTGATTTGACATTTAACGTTTAATAACAAATTTTGCTTAATTATATTTAATGATATATTATATATATATATATATATATATATATATATATATATATAT
>NW_012130068.1:8968713-8974539 GCF_000143395.1 Atta cephalotes | reverse complement strand
GTCTCTCTCTCTCTCTCTCTCTCTCTCTCTCTCTCTCTCTCTCTCTCTCTCTCTATCTTTCTCACTCTTTCTTTTCAATACTTTAAAAATCAAGTTTTCTTTAATATAATGTCTTTTTTCCGTCAATTTCTTATCTATCTGTCTTATCTGTGTAAATCTTCTAAAAATGCAAAAAGTAATTAAAAAATGGTAGTATATGAATTAATACTTTCCGACATTATAGTGTAAATCACGCTTTATACCATCACACATTTGTCAGTTAGGCATGTGTGTACATATAAATATATCTGCTCATGTTGTATATCTTCTGATATAAACATATGCAGCTTTTGCTGCTATCACATCACATTATTGACGTTTGTGAAAAAATGAATGGGTGTCAAAAAGATGTTGATCATGATCGTAGAATTTTGTTAATTCGAGAACAAGTTAAGCATTTAAAGAAGCAGTTTCTAATATTGCAGCATTCGATGCATTGGCTTAATCATAGAGATAAAAATTTTAAATATTACTTTTTGCAATCTTCTACGAGAGATCTATTAAATAAATTAATTTCTCTGACTTATTATTTTTTCACAAACGCGCAACCGAAAACAAGCATGTGAAACAAACGCAACTTTATTCACTCGGAATTTCACTCTTGATGTATTTGCGCGTCCGAAAAACAAATTGTCTTAAACGCAAACGTTTTTTACATATATACAACCTGTGTATCAACTGTGTATCAACCAATTGGAAATTTTATCATGTCATTTTTATTATCTATTAAGATTAATATCTTGCTAACGCTGTTAGTGTGCGTATGTGTGTGCATTCACAATACACGTAATAAAACTCTGATCAATCAAATAATTTTATGTGTATAGAACGGTGTGTTTACCGAGGTTTATCTCTACAATATACACAACGAATTAATCAACTATATCATATCGCTGCTCTATCTGTTTCTGTGTTGCTAATAAACGGCTTTGTATTAACTAGCTTCTAACAAAAACCATCTCATTTCAGGTGAACGGATTGCTCCGTCTCTTCAATGATCCAAAACGCTTCTCCGACGCTTCGCGGATCACCTCAAAAGGCGCTACCTTCATTCGATCTGTCTGCCTCTCTTCGTTCTCGTCGCTGGGAAAATCTTCGAAGCTCATATTACTGAAACCAGCGGTTGCGGCCGTGCTCTTCTTGCCCTTGGGTGTTTTTTTGTGGCTTGCTGATTTGATCTTGTGAGACGCCTTATAAGTCGGTAATACATCGGTGATATCACCGTGGTTTTCATTGATCAGGTGATACTTAGACTTGTCCGATTTGGATTTGTCTTTCTTGTTGTGTTTCGGCGTGTCGTCATCCGTAGCGACCAGAGGTTCGGGCGACATGGGTGACATCATATTGGAAGTGATGTCCACCTTAGAGACGCTGTTGACTGCGTGCACGGTGATTCTTGCGGTATGTGTGGTGGTCGTTTGAATCATATAGGCGGACGGTTGTGGCTGTGATTGCAGGGTGGGTGTTAAATGAACGATAGTATTCTTTGGGGATTGCACAACGCTGCTGATCGGCAATGTCGTCGTTAACGCGACGTTGTCTACGTAGTTCGGCGACTGTGACTGCAATTGTGACAGCGACTGCGACAGCGACAGAGACGTCGGGCGTTGCTGCTGCTGCTGTTGTTGCTCATTAAGCTTCAGTGAGGCGAATTCTTCGAACGGAATCGATCCGAAGAGATCCTTGGAGGGTTCCACACTAATCGTTGGGTCGGAGTTTACCGTCACCCTGCCATATTTCGACGTGGACGCGATTGTGCTCGAGTGACTAGTGAAATAATTGTCTGATGTCATGTTGTGAGACTGTAGTGAAACGCAGTTGGCATAATCAATGTACGATGAAGGGCCGACTGGACTCAGAATTGACAAGGGCTGAGTCGGCGCGGAATCGATGTTCGAAAAATTGGACTGAGCGTTATTAAAAGGATTAGTGAATCCACTCGGGCTAAACGGGGAAGAACCGAAGAGATCCTTCTCAATGTTCTCCTCTTCTTGCTCCTCCTCTTCCTCTTCAGCAACGCTGATGTGAGGACTGTTTTTGACTGGCGACGACGTTTGGATAACGTTCGGCTGATGGAACGACACTGGCTCTTCGTAGATAATCTTGCTATTCACAATTGCAATACTTTTGGGATATTTACAAGAGAGAACGGCGGACTTGGACGGCGGAAGCGCGGGTTTGCTTTCCACCATGTCCACAAACACCTCCGCCGGTATAGGCGAACTCGAGATCGGCGTCACCAGATTCGAGTTGTGAGGCGAGTTCCTCGCACTGCCGCCTAGATCGATGTTCCTGGACTCGCTCTCGCGACTGTCGCTGCTCTTTCGCGAGCTGCTGGACCTTGGAAAAGGTGCCAAGGCGAACACGTCATCTTCCACTTTCCAGATCCCGTTGTTGAGCGACTTGGACTTGTCGTTATCGTCGGACGAGCTATCGCCGTTGTTAAATAGCAGCGGCTTTGAGCCATATTGATGTCGCACGAAAGGATCGCCATGCGATTGCTCCGGTTTGGACTCTGGATCTAGTTCGTCGTCCAACAACAATGGCTTCTCACCATATTGATGGCCAACAATCGGATCCGCATCGATTGTCGGTAGCTGTTGCTCGTGCTGTCGATAGTGGTGCTTCCTCGGCCTCTTCATCCTATAATCATCTTCGTGTGTCGCAACAGACTCGCACTCCGCGTGATACGCGGAGCTGCCACACGTGCGCACACTCTCAGAGATGGTCTCGTCGTGCTTTCCGCACACGTCGCCGTCCTCATCGTCCTCATCGTCGTTTATCTCGCCGTCATTACCTTCTTCGTCGTTCATTGCGCGTAGGTCGCTGGCCGAACCGATCGAATCATCCGACTCATAATCCACGTTCGTCGCGTTTTCCGCATTGTCATGCAGCTGGGCAGCGACTCTTCTTCTGCGGCTCAACACATTCTTTACACGCCTTCTCTTTGCCTTCTTCGCTCGCTCCTTCACCTCCTTGGTTTCCTTGTCGCTATCACTCGATATTTCATCGGCATTGAATGCCAATTTTTCGTACTTAGAACGATCCTCCGCCGGCGCACGGACAAACGGCGGTGAAACCGGGCTGGATTCTGTGATCAAGGATGCCTCGTCGTCCACGCTACCGATGCCACCATGCTCAACTCCGGAATTCCACTGCGCCAAGGGCACCTTCGCTCTACCGTTCGTTGATTTCCCTGGAAAACAGAGCGTCACGTTACATTAATACAGATAACATCTAAAGCAAGACTTTTTTTTTCATATCAATAAATATATCTTATTTAGAACTAAACTATCACGTAAACCTCTGTTATCACTAAAGCGTAACGTACTTACCTATGTTTTTTCATTTTTTTTTAATAAAATCTCATCAGAGAGATACGATTCGATAATGGTCTAAGTTAGACAGTATCGATTCTCTCAATTAGCGAAACTCCCTCTTACTATGCAGAGTATCCCAAATCTTATAATGACGAGAAACTGCAAATATTTGCTTCCCAATGTAAAGAATTATACTCTTAATTATTTTCTTAATTTGTTCAACTATTTTTACTAATATTATATATAAAATATGTATAACTTTTGAACTGTATTATACTATTAATTAATAAATTTCGCTTTTAATACTTTTAAATCAAAATATTTGCACCTCATAAAATTTACAGATATAATTAATATGACTGATTTTATGATATAAAGCATGATATCGTTATCTACATAAGAGAAAGAATCAGAAAAAACGGGAAATGGTCTGATTAGGTCTGTTGCAAATAGTGCACTTTGTTGAGTGTGATGTGCATTGATCTTTTTACAATTTTACTATAATGAAATTCATTTACTATAATGTTAGATTTTTCGACAGAGAAATACAATATACATATTTTAGGATAAGCTATTTGTTAGTACCGCCACCAATAGGTCTGGAACAGTCCTAATCAGATTTAGAGGATTGAGGATAAGTGTTAAAAACGCAGTAATGCTCTGAGTAATAGATTTGCTTTAAGCCATCACGAGAGTACACATATCCCTGGCGAGATGCATTAGATTGTTCCCGCACAAAGGGCAAAGTATTGCTGCGTTTTCTGTATCAGTAGCGTTCAGAAAAAAACAAATACTCCGTATGCTAATTTACATTTTATTGCTGCAACATTATTTGTCTTAATACAGCGAGAAAAGTATTGTCCGAAGTGTTTGTCAGCCCCCTATAGTGCTCTCAATTCACAAAACAATTTCTCTCTTTTTCATACGAGTCTCGCTACAGATACCATTGAAAAGAAGCTTGTATTTCGATAATGGCGAATGGGTAACAAATTTTGTATGATATATCGTAACTTAACTCATCGTAATTAAAATGTATTTCTTCAAGAGACAGTATGTTATTAGAGACACTATGGGAGGCAAACAAAGCAGGACAAGATTGATTAAAGAAAGATTACGTAAATAAATTCGATTCGAAACGAAAAGATTTATGCCTCCCAAACTCATTAGGTTGTTCCAGACATTGGACAGATAAAAGTATATAATTTCTCGTAAATTTTTCTTTCACAAAGAAATAAACACATTTATCAACTATCGTCAATTGTTTCCGCCTTGCCCTTAGGAATCTGTGATACTTACACACACACTCAAGAAAAAATTAACATTACAGCGGTTTTGGTAATACTACTAGTGTCAGTAAAAAAACAGATATCCTAACTCTGTTGGACTTTTTGTAATAAAATTAATTCTCTCTGATATATAATTTTTAAAAAAATATCAATATGTGTCATTATATTTGAATTATTATTTTACTATTATTATTTCGCTATATAAAAACTTCATTAGGAAATATAACAATTATAACAAGTACATCCAATATTAATTAATGTCTATAGCACTTGTTACAATATAAGATATGTTATTTGATATAGATATTAACGCATTGGGCAACAATACGTAAGATAAGACAATAAGTAAGAAGACATACTAGTATGCAAAAATACGCAACACATATCATGATTTTTTTACACTTTCACATAAGCTAAAATGATATAATTTAGCAACTTTGCCTTCTAATTATTTCTCTTACAAGTTGCAGATGTTACCAATGCTAAATTACATCATTTTATCTGAAAATTTTGTATATAGGCCAAGGAAAAATACAAGTGGAGAAATTAGTTATACCAAAGTGAACCCAAATTAACAAATACCGTGTAAAAGCGGTGTAATTGAGATATTATACTAAAAAGAAAAGAAATTAACAAACAAGAAACTAAAAAAGATACAATCCAGGTGAAAGAAACAAAGGACGAGGGAGAAGAGCGAGAAATGAAAATAATCACTAAATATTATTTGCCAGCCACTGTAGTATTACCATCGCGCGAAGCAGATACAATCTTGTGATTTTTATATAATAATCCTTAATGTATGTCTGTATGTATATATTCACGCATTGCAGAGATTCGTCATTTTGTGGAAAGGAAAGGTTTATTACTTCCGCACACAAAAATAAATCCTCATATTCGACAATATCCAGAAATAAACGTTCTTCCCAGTTCCATACTTTTCGCGTTAATACATGTTTTAATGGCATTGCGTATAATATTCTTTTAGAACTTGAAACATTTTTCTCACGTTCTTCTTTTTATATGCTATATAATACAATCATTATAACACATGATACGTTTGCACGTATATGTATATGAGTAGGACAAAATAGTGTACCTAACTTTGTGTATCACATAATATATAACATAATTTTTCACACATATATATATATATATATATATATATATATATGCATATAGTA
>NW_012130068.1:8958570-8966600 GCF_000143395.1 Atta cephalotes | reverse complement strand
AGTCTTAGTTGTATAACAAAGTTACTTCTTTTTAGTACTTTATTTAGTATTACTTTATAAAATAATAAATTTTAATTTAATAAATTTTAATTTAGTAAATTAAAATTAATTATAATAAAAATTCAAAAATTAAACTTATTATATTTTAGTATTTATATTGTAAACTACATCTATAAAGCTTTATATATATAAAGCTTTATATATACTGATGTAGATAAGAAACAAATGTTAAACTAATGAAATTATGCATATTCCATATGCATAAAAAGAAAAAAAATCTCTTCACATATGTATCACATTTTAAATAAACAGTTTGTCAGAACTTGTCATTTGATGAACTAACTACTGAGTTTCATAAATTTTCTGGCATACTTGATATACAACTTAGATTGAAAACGATGAAAGACAATGGTTATAACTACAGCTTCAAAACCTCACATAGCGATGATGGCAAAAGGAAGAAACCAAGTATTAAGATAGCGAATGACTTTCAAACCAAGTATAGATTAATAGATTAATACAGGAATAAGAGGAGGAAGAGAGATGATGAAGGATAGTGTAAGAAGGATTTTATGCATTACCTCCAGCAATAGCAGCAGTCTTTGACCCGATTTTATTCTTCTTTCCCGCTAAGAAAGAATCAAAATATTAATAAATATTTCAATCTTATAAAAAATTAATTCAATTAATAAAAGATGTATTTCATTTTGGAGGACTAACATACAGTATCTATAAAGTCTAACTCAGACTCGAAAACGACTGTATATATGGAAAAACGTTTCATACGAACAACTTTCATACGAAAGTTGTAGGATAGCAAGATCATTGAAGATCATTCCTCTTATTTTCATATGTACATAAAAGTAAATTTTAAGTGAAAAAATGAAAATAAGAGAAATAACTTCTAATAATCTTGATCTTAATAATTAAAAATCAGTCCAGAGCATGATCCTGTTATCCAGAGCATGATCTTGAACAACATTCAAAAGGTTTTAGCCACTGCTTGGACATCTCGGATAATACTTTGATAATGGCGGTATAACTTTCAATCCTCATAACTCGAAAAGTACTAAATGAAAATGAATTTTATTGTAGTGAAAAGTTCTCGGGGTGAGCTAGATAAGAATATGCAATCAAAAATAGGGAGTTCTATTTATGAAAACATCAATCACATTAACTTAATCTTGAGAAGGTTCCTCAAAGTCAATATTTTTATTACATTCCCCCTTAATATCCTACAATTTTCGTATAAAACATTTTTCTATATCTATAACCATATCATTTCCGAGATATAAGGGTCAGACTTTATACACATTCCTTTAGAATTTTAACGAGAACTTACTTGGCAGGCTAAAGGGTGCAGATTCAAAAGGATCTTCTGGTAATTCCGTATATGTCATAACAAGGCTTTCGCGACTTTTTACTCCACTAATACTGGTGTTGCTTCCTCTCCTTATTTTATCAAATTCAGCACCAAAGATATGATCTTCCGTTAACTGATTAAAAGGTTGTACATCCTCAAACGGATTCCACGTTGCTACGTCTACGCTCAATGACCTTTCTTCTGATCCCATTAGGCTTGAAAGTTCACCCTGATAAAAATGTAGGCAAACTTTAATATTAACTATTTTCAAAAAATATTTTCAATATCAATAGTTACTTGAAGATGAGAGATTATCATTAATGCTAGTGCAGTGCATAAAATAATAATAATAATAATAATAATAATAATAATAATAATAATAATAATAATAACAACAACAACAACAACAACAACAATAACAAATATAAATATATATTAAAAAACGATATTCTAAGTAAATAAAATAAAATAAAATTTCACATTTTACATATAATCTACACGATTTTTCATTCAAATAAATTTTTATTTCATATTTTTTATTGAATAATTTTCCAATGTCTCTAAAACAACTTTTCGTGTATATAATATTATGGCGAATGCCATAATTGGAAGCATTAGTGCATATTAAAGCCGTTATACGCTGATTTCATTTGAATATAAAATTTCATTTGAGTATAAAAATGAAATGCAAATATTTCGAATTATGAAATAAATATTGTACATATTTCACCTAATAGTATAATAAAATGATTGAGCATTTTATGATTTAATCAATTCCTATGTTTATTTATAAACATATTTTTATTTTGTGTACGACAGTTTTAATGTGCACCAATGCGCACTAAGTGCGTTCAATCGAATTCGCTGATATAAACTTTTTTAAACTTATAGTAAATATAGAACGGAAATTTTTCCAATAATGTAAAACGCGATTCGTATTTTGTCAACGTCGTTCAACAAAAATAAATATAAAATTGTGCGCTTCATGTACTTACAACACGTACATGCGAAGCACTAGTTGCTATACAAGGCCTTGTGTCACTTGGAAGTTCTGGTGGCGTAGTTGGATCATCTGAACGTGGCTTGACCGAAGCCTCATATGGCGCTAAGAATTGAGTGGTTTCAGTTGCAAATGCTCTGTAAATGTCGAAACGATGATTATAATATATAAATATATAAATAAAAATATCTTAGATATTTAGATCTTACGAAGAGGAATATCCTTAAAATATAAATATGTTATAGATCGGCCTGATAAAAAGTCTCCACAGGCACAACTGTAATAAAAATGAACCGTTTGACCTCCACAAGGCATCATTTTTCGAAATGGATTAATACTATAATTTCTATTTTTTTTATTTTCAACGTGTACGATGCATTCCTACGTCATTATTTGCACTTTCTATGTATATTTTTAAGTAAAAAGTTATAAGGATAATAATATAAATTCATTTAATTGTTTCTCACAAATCAGGGTGCTTTTGATTATTGTGATTTTTGTATTACAAAATTTAATTAAAAAATGAATTTTTATTATTAAAAAATATAATTTTCTTACAAAAAAGAAATATTTAATTGATAAAAACTAATATGAGTAATTATAAAAACAACTGTTGTAAAAAATAGCTCTAAAAGAATTGTTTGTAAAAATAATTGTGAAAACAATTGATTTAAAGGGAAGCCTAAAGTAAAGGTCGAACTCCGACGAAATCATTAGAGATCGCGCCGCGCGCCACACATCGACATGTCTTTTTATTTCTTATACAAAAATTATACGTGTGCTTACGTGATAAAACAGACATCTTTAGGATTCCCTTAAAGAAGCTCTGAAAAGAATTAATAGATCGCAGGAGTTCAAGCACGATCTCGGGATGCGTACAAAGATTCTACGTACAAGTCGGATGTTCACTGAAATGACATAACAATTCGACTGGCACGATCTACTCAATATAAATAAACGTGCAGCAGTTCTTCGTGTGTACTCCATAATCGTGCCAAAAATTTCGCACTCTAGACCTGAAGCAATACAGCGTTGACTTAAATCTCAAAAATCAAGTTATCGACTTCGATATCCTTACAGCTTTTTTTTGTAACAAACAATTAAGTCAATCTTATCCTTGTAATTTTTTTACTTAAAAATATACACAGAAAGAATAATAACGTAGAAATGCATCATACTCATTGAAAATAAGATATTGTAGTATTAGCCCGTTTTGAAAAATGACGCCTCGTAGAGATCAAACGGTTCATTACAGGGAGACTTTTTGTCGACAAGATCTACAACATATCAAATTTTCAGACAATTCAACCGAAATTCAATTTCCACAAGATTTGTGTAGGGTCCTTTGATCATTAAATTGTTGATTTTTTCTTATACAAATATTCTAAAAATAAATATGCATTCGTAATATTTCTATTTATAATATTTCATACATTGTTGCAAAATTACAATCTTTTTTCCTACAAGTCCTTTTTATTTTTTTAGAAGACACTTTCTCGGAATCCGGTCGAATATCTGACTCGAAGAAATTGCCTTCTCGGATATTCGATCGGATACCGGATATCCGATAATTTTGTGATCCAGTGCATCCCTAATATTCCCTAATATTATAATAATAAATTTTATAAATTTTCATAAAATCCTATAGATATAAGATATAAAAGAAGAATTTTAAATATAGAGACTTACTTATTAAAAGCACTCGTGTCACTGACGTTTCTCCTATGACGTGAGGACGATAATGTCGGACTGTCAGGCGGAGATATGCTCGAACTTATATTTTGACTCAAACTTTCTGTCTTATTAACCGGTTTTGGCAAAGCCGGTGGCGTCACCGTTGGTGGAATCGCCTTGTTAGGCCCTGTCGGAATGGATAATTTCGACGGTAATGAAGTGACTGGCGGATATTTGGATGACGATGGATAACTAGGATTAGATAGTTTCGGAAGAATCTTGCCGGGTTTCGGTGCAACAGGAGGTGGTATTTTGGTAGGTGGCGGCATTGCTCTCGCATCATCCTTGAATGGATCTGGATATCCTGTAAAAGCGGCAATGTGAAAAAAAGATCATTTGATCATTTTTACTTTATTTGCTTTTACTTCGTGGTACTTAGATGTATCGTTACTTAGATTACCTGACGGCGGAAATAGAGCTTCCAAATTTTTCTCGTTCATGTTTGTCGTAGCTCTCGCATCGTGCTGCCTCGAATCGAAGTAAAATGCATTTTTATCTTGAACAGTAACGGGTGACTGCTGAGTTAAAGGAGAATGACTGATCATTGGGCTTTGTGATTGACCGTACTGCGACGGTTGTCCTTGCGACTGGCCAAAGGGAACATTTTGACTAGGGGTGCAAACGTGTGGCGATACCTGATAGAACGAAACGATTATATTAAGAGTTTGCTAAAGATTGCTTAAACATTTTCAAGCAGAGAAATCGAGTACACAATCGATTTGTTAACCTTACTTGAACATAAGAGATAGAATTTGACGGCGTAGTTTGCGTCTGATTTCCTTGACCTGATATTTGTCCTACGATTTGACCACTCAAATTGATCGGTCCCGCGCTAACGGCTTGCCCCTTTGGTCTTTGCCTCGGCGTCACAGATGTGCCCTCAACCGTCGTTATAGGCGTAGGTTTCGGAGTTTTTACAGATGCCGATCTTTTAATATTTTCGGATTCCATAGGTGGGCATGATAACGAATCTATCGTTGGAATTGGGATTTTCTGTAAAGATAAAGTAGCAAAAACTAACGTAAGTTATAAAAAAAAGTACATAGAGACATGTTTGATATAAATTTGCAATACTATTATATAGTTGTTTAAGTATTACAATGTACATACATGTAAATTTTGCACAGGGCACTCTTTGCCCTGAATTTGAAAAGCAATTGCGGAAACTTGATAAATATCAGGACGTATGTCAGGATCTGGCTCAAGCATATATCGAATTAAACAATGGAGTGCTCTACTATATCTGTAACATAAAAATATTTTATCCAATCTACTTAATATATATATGTTATATATATATGTTATATTCATTTACTTTACTCATTTACTTTATTCATTAAATAGTTAAATTAATTCGTTAAGTAATTAAAATTGGAGTAATTTGTGTCTACGTAATTTTTCACATACCTTGAATTATCCGGTATAGTGAAATTTCCAGATTGTATGGCAAGCGTGCTTTCGCCAAACGGTAGTGTAAAAAAGCAGAGTTTATACAACAAACATCCTAAAGCCTGAAAGACAGAAATTGTATGTAAAAGACTCGCCGATAAGATTTTCTTAATTTTATTTACATATCACTTCCTTTGAAAATAACACATTTAAAAAACAATTTTCGAATTATTAGCATGAATGAATTAAAGTCCAGATTATCGAGCCAAATCTTAAGCATTTATTACATAACATTGGCAAAAGACAATAAAATATTTACCGAAATACTCGCGGCTTCGACTCAATATTCGATAATTTGAACGCATCTTTAGACAAATATTATCTTATCAATATATTATAAAAAATAAACTAATTTCTAAAAAAATCGTTGAGAAACATCATGACTTCTAATTTTTATTTCAAAAAAGTGAATCATAACAATGTTAAACAGATTTAAAAAAAGTAAAAAAATCATAATAACTCACAAAAAAAATAGTTTGAAGGGTTACATACACTGAAAGTAAAATGTAATAAATATTTGTTTTGAATAGTGCCAGTTAAATATTTATTAAATGTAATATGCATATATTTATATGTACATATATTTATTTGATACAAAAATCATTCATTTGATTAATTAATTTTTTTTATTTAACAAATAAATTTGTTTTTCATAAATAAATGTTATATTAATACTTCAAACAATTATTTATTAAAATTTAGTACCTTTTTTCAATGGCTCAACGCCAAATTGACGTATTTTGAGATATTTTTTTTGGGCAAAGAATAAAATAAATTAAAAAATTAATAATCACGTTTTTTAATATTTTATTTATATAAAAAATTATTCCGTCCAATTTGATTATAAATAACTTCCATAATCTGCAAAAAATCCCGACTCTATAAGCAACATTCTAACTTTTTATGGAAAAATTATTAAGGCTCGATTTTTTATTATCTGGTTAATTTATGGTTAGGCTTAACCCTTAAAAGGGCTTTATCTATGATGAAATTCATTAAATGGAACATCAGGTTTTAAACTTACCACAAATTAATAAAATGATAATGAAAAACTGGGTCTAAAAAGTATTAAAATTCCAGTATTGTCTTCTAAAATAATGTTGTAACTAAGGACCATCGGCTTTGGAATTTATGAAAAATAAAATTAAGCCATTTGGAAAAAAAAATCAATTTTTCATCTAAAATTCAGACTTTTAAACTTATTGGAAAAGTATTAAAAATCAAATTTATAAAAATCAAATTTAAAAAAATAAGCCAATGGCCCTTAGGACATTAATTTAAAAAACAATATTGAAATTTTAATATTTTTGTATTTCTAGAGGAAGTTAGGATGCTGCTCATGGAACATCTTAACTTTCTGTAGAAATTTTCGTGTGGTGGCTGCAGAAATTACAAAGTCCATATATAATCAAATTGAAAATTTTTTTATATAAATAATATTAGGTATGGGAAAAAGTTCGTGACGTTTTTCCCATTAGATGGCATTAAAAAATGCCAACTTTTTCCCACACCTAATATATCAAGAAATAATATTAAATTATTATAATATTTTAATTTTACTCTCTTTTTGAAAAAATCCCAAAATAATGATCAATTTTTCGGCGCCCAGAATATATGTAACTTCTTTAAAAAAATCTTCGCGACTCCAAACGGGTAATTTTACAAAATAAAAAAATCGTCTCGAAAGATAGCTTTTTAAAGTTGTAAAACGAAAATGACATTTGATCATGTTAAAACATATTCTTTTTTGCCAATATTATTTTGTCAGTCAATAATTTTCTGTCAAATTAAAAAATAATTTTTCCTTCTTTCCGAGGAACTTAATTTTGAATTGTGTCATTTTTAAAATAAAGGAATATCACAATGTATATACATATAAACGTAAGTAATATGTATTACTCACCCAAATATCTGCTTTTGTAGTAATAGACTTTCCACAGTACATATCAACCATTTCAGGTGCTCTATAGCTTAAAGTGGTGTATTTCTTTATTTCTTCCTCGACTACAGCAGCACCGTGAACACCGGGATTAAGAACCTTTCCCGTCGCAGATCCAAAATCACACAAAACGTAATGACCGCTGTCAGCGAGCAATATATTTTCCACCTATCGCAAGACAATTAAACGTAGCTCACGATATTTCCAGTGACATTACATAATATCCATTAATTAAGTAATTCACCTTGAGATCTCTATGAATTATGGGCGTTTGACAGTGATGTAATCTTGACACAGCTTCACAAACGTCACAAAAAATTTGTAAAACTTCTGATTCACTGAAACCTGTTTGCAACCTAGAAATAAGAAATTAAATTAATGTATAATTAATGTACGCCATAAATTTTAATATTATTAGATGAGCAAAGATAGTAATGGGTAATATTTTGCAATTATTTGAAAAATTAGATACAGACATTATTATATTAGATATGGCATTTATGTATATATATATATATATATATATATATATATATATATATATA
>NW_012130068.1:8939542-8957584 GCF_000143395.1 Atta cephalotes | reverse complement strand
ATCATTTGAAGAACTTGAGATTTACAGTAAGGCATTAAAAGCAGAAGTTCGTGTATTCCTCCAGTGGTGTGAGTTATGCTACTATCTACATATCCTATGATATTTTTATGACCACTCAGGTTGCTCTACAAATAGAAATAATTCATTCAATTTTCAATTCATGTAATTAAAATGCCATATAATGCCTTTATTACTTCCATTAAAAAAAAATTAAAATAAATTATAGCACGAACTAACATTTCATTATTTACGAAAGTACTCACAGCAATTTGAATTTCTCTTTTGCATACATTGAGATCATGTTCATTGTTGACATACATTCGTTTAAGTGCATATCGTCCACCTGAGGCTTTGACCAAAAACACAATCGCAAATCCTCCTGTAAAACAACAATTATCTTATGAGACACACAATAGAAAGACAGAGAGAAAACAAATGCAAAATGTTTTCAGTATTTAATTATAGTCATATTAAATTAAAGAAAAAAATTATAATCAGAATGAAAAAAATATGAAATAGGAAATAGGAAATCTACAAAGTTACTACGCATTGTATGTAACTTGACACAGATACAATTACAGAGTGGTAATAAAAGATACTACTCTACTCGGCTTTATCTCAAAGTAAATTTACTGATCAGACAATAAATTTGTTTGTCAGTTTCAGTTATATTGACATGTAACAATATATCCGTCATCTGGCATTCCACACAATGCAACTATTACATATAAAAAAACTTCTCGCAATATTAGCTCCCTGAAACATAATTGATATCCTAATTTTCTAAATGATATGAAACTGACACTTCACAATTCATATTTCCATTCCTGAGAAGTAATGAACTTAGATACTCGTCATAAAATCGTAAAATATCTTAGCAAAATATCAATTATATTTCTTCATATATGAATGTTACTAAGCACCAAGACCCGCTTTAATCGAAAAATGACTTTCTTCTTCTCTCTTATTTATGTTTAAAATATTTTAGATTTTTTGTGTGAATCCTGCATTAGCTGTCTGAAAGGCAACTGATTGTTTATTCCAGAGCAACAGATTTGACATTTCCTGGAACCATGAATTTTGTTAACAGTGTAAAACGCACAGTTTGTTGGTCGACGTATCAAAAGTTAATGGTCCTTACAGAAATCCAATTTGATACTAAAAATTATTTATTTTTGAGTATTAGAGAAGCACTGTTGTTTAAGAACTTATTAGTCTTCGAAATGAGTAATTAATCAGTATTAAATTTCTATAAGGGGGAGCTTAATGATGTCCACCAACCACCCGCCCCGGATGCGGATGGAGATCGTATACTGTTGTCGCTTATCTCACACTCGCCGAGGACAATCCAGGAGAGGAGAAAGAGAAAGAAAGAGAGAGAGAGAAAGAAAAAAGCGGGACAGCCAGGCATGGCGGAGAGGGCGGGCAAGGTTGCGGTGCAAAATAGAACAGAGGGGACACTTCCAGTCGCGTACACTTCTACTGGAGGCTGAAACACAGAGGAGCACACACAAGAGCGGGAACAAGAGGAAGTGTCGATGTCGTCATAAAAGAAATGTCAGAAAAGAAGCAATGTTTAAGAAAACAGCGTACCTTCTGCCAGGACTTCTTCAACGGTGACGGTATGGCGGCCCACGACAAACACTTTCCCCAGGTAACTGTTGGGTTCCTTCGACGTGTTGTCGATCTTGGAGAATAGTTTCTTCATGCTGGCGCGCTTCGTCCTCGCCGTCGACGTCGATTTGACATAGGGTCCCTTGCGCTGCCGCTGCACTCCGCTCCGCTCCGCTCGGCCGATCGCGCCGATCACCGCCCCCGGAACGGAACGGTACGGTACGGTACGGTACGATACGGTACGACGGCACGAAGATCTAGTGCGGCACTCTCTCGCGCGGCTGGACCTCTCCTTCTCTGCCGCTGCTACCAGAGATAGAAAGAGAGAGAGAAAGAACGAGAGGAAAGAGCGAAAACTTGTCTCTGATCAGCCGCAATAAAGTAGATTTCTCGTCAACAGTCTCCTTCTCGTGTATAAACTGATTACGGCGCACCTTCTCAACCGAAGGATATTGTCATGAAGGTGGTCATGATAACAGTCGTCAACGTATTATACATCACTCCTCTACCACCGTTCCTCGGTCGACATCAGTCGACATAACTCGGACCGCGAGCCGACTGCGCAGCCGTGCCTCCGCAGCGGCGACGTCGGAAACATATGTGCGCTACTTCCGGCCGAATGTCAAAACTATCCATTGGCTGGTTGGCTGGCGCGTCCGCCGGCTACCCTGACGTTCCTCAGTTCCTGTAGTAATTATTATTATGGGAATTATATTATTATTGTATAATTATGGAAACTATATTATTGTCACAGAAACTCTTATATTATTACAATTAATTATTATGGAAACACTATCGTGGCGCCTCCGCCGTTCGTTCGTGCGTGTGCAACGGTGCGCTAAGAATTAAGTACAATTAGTACAAAAGATCGCGTCCAGATAAAAATTTTTCCTGGCGTTACGGAACTCGCGGATGAGATTCGAAACCCACGAAAGAACCTGAAAAAATTGCTCCTTCCGCGCGAAAGAAGAACTTATTACTCTCCTCGATATGTATATATGATATGGCCTGAAAAACCGCTCGACTATCGAAAACACCGCCGGCATAGCGTTTCTGCGAGTTACGTCATCGACCACGTGACTCGAGCCGCCCAGCACCCACACAGCGTGATACATTGACGACTCGCGTTCTGTTGCTGCGACGCAAAACGTGGCACTCGGAGCGTTCGCTCAATTTTGATTCGGAGTCTAATTCGAACCCTAAAATTGAATCTTCAATACATTTCCCTCCTGATCGTTTACGTTGATGATACAGAACACGCATACTAAAATATGTTATCTCTTTAATTTTCGTAGAGTGGAAAAATGAACCGTTCGTAATACGAAACGCAACGAATTAACGGACGCGACAGCCGGCGACTCTCGATCGACCGTCTACTTCGTTCATCTGTTTCGATCATCTCGATATTTTTCGTTTGTTTCGATCTCACTGGCGCGAAGCGCAGATCCCGATGAATGATATCTTCTCGTTTCCATGAGGTTGTTTATTGTGATAGTTAGAAAACGATTATTTCCTTTTCGCTTTTACAACGATCGAGGCCAATTAATAGAACGCAGTTTTCTTGTAGATATTAAAGATTATTTTATAGCATTTTGTTTAGCTCGTATAATTCTCTGGTTGTTTTATAATTTGATGAAATAATATATTGTACATATATTCTGTTCGTATAAATTAAACGTGACAATATTCATTATCACCGCTACAGCACAAAAATTGCAGCAACAATGCTACAACATTGCAGCAATATTGCAGCGGTATTGCTGCAAATTCTGTATGTGCTGTACGGGCAGATTTAATTGTTTAAAATATTGATATGCTTTTATATATTTAATCGCACAACCCGAACGCAAACGAGAATGGATTGAAATGAATTGAAATGGATTCAGATTTTCAGAAATATTGATTCACGCATGTTAAAATGAATGCTTTTGTCAATGTGCTGAATGCATTTTTATTTATTTATATTTACATATTTATAGGATTGCATGGAGCATATCTCTATGCTTTTTAATCTAAAAATAATATTAGCTTTTTCTGTGCACAACACACACATTGTGAATACTGTTCAATTCAAAATTTTGAATAGAAAATGCAGTTTTTCAATCCAATTGAATCCAATTAAATCAAAAAAAAGTATTCGCTATTTAAAACATCCATTCGGATAGAAAAAAATTTCAATCCATTTTAATCCATTTTCGTTTGCTAGGAAGTTATCATATTTACGGCCTTTTAGAAATTTCTTGCTTAATATTGTTTTACATTTAACTTTGCTAATTTCGTGTATCCCAATGAATTAAAATGGATTGAAATTTGTTTCTATCCGAATGCGTATTTTAAATAGCGAATACTTTTTTTGAATTTAATTAGATTCAATTGGATTGAAAAACTGCATTTCCTATTCAAAATTTTGAATTGAACAGTATTCACAATTATATTATATGTTTTTGCACAGAAAAAGCTAATATTATTAGATTGAAAGGCATAGAGATATGCTCCATGCAATTCCTATAAATGAATAAAAATACATTCAGGATTGAAAAGCATTCATTTTAACATTTGTGAATCAATATTTCTAAAAATCTGAATCCATTTCAATTCATTTCAATCCATTCTCGTTTGCTGGTAGTAACTATATGTTAAAATGAGTCAAATGTAGATAGGCGCACAAATTGGGGGCACATTAATAGAATCATCGTCGCTTAGAGGACTCACTAATAGAGACAAAAACATTTTTTTTCTATCTTTGTCAAAAGTATTATGAAGTATTAACATTTTTTTAGATTAAAGAAATATTATAAAAAAAAGAAGTAGTTGACAAATCGATATTGATTGCAAGCGGATTGGAAAATTAGCAGTAAAGCTACAATATTTAATAATTAATTCAGTAATAAGCGAATTGGCTAAAAGGCATGTATTAATAGGCAATTAGTTTGGTTATAAAAAAAATAAACTTGTGAAAACGCAACTGACAGTTAAACGACGTCTGCTATACCTGCGCCGTTTGTGTGCGCACAAATATATATAGCTATTTATAGCCTCGCAAGTGTTCTCAAGTGCCTGCGAGCGAATAATCACGAATGGCCAGCGATGGTCTGATTTAGAATTTGCGAAAAAACAGTGAGATATTTGCCCTCAGAGAGATGATTTTTTTGTTGAAAAGGGCAGAAAAAAGGGATTCGTGCGAGACTTCTAACGAGTAGATTGGAATAGACTGGAGTCGACAAGTGGATGAAAGCGATCGCTAATAATGCGATTTTGAGATCTCAATTGACAAGTATCATATACATTACATTTTGTCAGTTATCGCATGATATTCGAACTTTCTGGATACATCGCTATTTGGCTAACTTGGCGTCATTCGCTCAATCGAGACACGTAAGAAAGAGTTTGATCTCCATTAAATTCTATTATAATATTTTGTTATAGAATTTGGTTATTTACACTAGATTAATGCATGTATTAAAAATTGCTGTACATGCATTAAATTAGCAAAACTAAATGTATAAAGGCGTGTAAATATTTTAAATTATTTAAATGTCCAATGATGATACTGGATACTTTTTCCACAAGAAACACGAATAACACAGTGTAACATAATGAATCACTTTGGCTGTCTTTCTTTAATAGAAATGGACAAAATATATCCCTTTCTGTCAAAATGTAGATTAACTTTAATCTCGGTTTAATTTACTTTTTATCTTTTCCTGAATTTTAGAACAGAAGAAAAAGTAAATTAAAGATTAAAGTTAATCTATATGAGTAGAAGTAAACAACAATTGACAGTCGACATAGGATGCTTTACAGTCGACATGAGCTAACACAAGTATCATTCTGTTTTTATTATTTATGGAATGTCAAGAAAGATAAAAACAACATTTGAATCAACTTGTATCACAAATCATCATAAATGGAATGCATCCATAAACGTCATTCTATTCTTCTTGCATACAATATATAACAGAAATGAAACGCATTTGTATCCTAATGTTTACTTAACATTGATAAATAACAAAGAATAATAGATGTTTTCTAGTAAGAGACACAGTTATAATAATGAATCTTTATTGTTATATTCATCCTTATTGCCAATATTAAACAAAGATGACATAATTCACTGTAATATCTGTGGATGTTCCCCATTTGGTGATACAAGCAAAAATATTGTCCTATCTTTCTTGGTATTCTATGAATAACAAAAACAAAACGATATTTAAATAATAAATATTTAATATTACTTGTCAAAAATCACAGTTTTTTTCATTTATCAAAACTACTTGAAAAAGACATGTACACAATGTTAAGAAAGAACATATGATTCTTATGAGGAAAACGATAATGATAAAAAAAAAATAAAATCGACATAGTACAGTATATTTAAAATTTTAAATCAATTTTATATTGATTAAATATCGTTCTCAATTGTTACCCAAATCTTCCGTCTTATTAAATTGAGTCTGATATATTAAAATGGAAATTTATGAAGATTAGAAAAGACTTCGATAAATGTTCAGAAGTATTACTCTATCAAAACTATAGTTTTTTCAATAATTAGCACTAATTATAAAAGGACATGTATACAATATTTTAAGAAGGAATTTATGCCTCTGCTATAATTTAAATTAATTAAAACAGAGAATTATATATATATAAATTTTGAATCATGAATTATTCTTTGCTATAATTTAAATTATATAAGAAAATATATGCAATTGTCAAATTTTCTCCAAAAGAATAATGAGTCCGTTCTTAAAACATTTTATATATGTTTTTTATGATTAGTTTTGTTAACTACTGAAAAAAAAATTATAATTTTTGATAGGGTAGTATTTCTAAACATTTACCCAATACTCGTACCGACTTGTATCAAATAGAGAATATCCTAAAATCAGTTGTTACATCTTTAGATAAATTATGCAATAATTTATCTAATGTATAAATAAAAGAATATAAGAATAATAGAATAAGAGAGTAAAAAAATAAGAGAGTGAGCTGAAGTTTAATCAAAAGGTGGAACAACCCATCCTTAGTGACACAATCCACCCTTAGGCTCACTTTTACAATTCACAGTTCAACTTATTTCTCATCTCTTTCCAATTCTAGCATTAGAAAGAGATGAGGAATAAGTTATACCTCGATTAAGATTTAATCGAATTAACTATGAATTGTGAAACTGATCTTATGTCCATTTCCACCAACGTAGATTAACTTTAATTTTGGTTCAATTTACTCTTCATCTTTTTCTAATTTTTTGAACTAGAAAAAGAGTAAGTTGAACCAAAATTAAAGTTAATTTACATTGACGGAAATGGGCATTAGTGACACAAGTTAATATAATGTCGTTTCGTTTTTGTCACTCATTGGATGTCAAGAAAAATAGAATGTCAATGGATTAGTAAGTAAAATACTCTTTGTCTTTTGCTGAAAAGCTATTATTAAAATTGATTACATTATGCCACTGCAAATATTTAATATAAAGTATTTTTTTAATAAATATCTTTAACAATTTAGATGTTTTATATAAAGCAGGCTTTAATGTACACTAATCTGAGTGACAGAATTCATCATTAGACGACATTATATCGTCAATTTTTAGTAATTAAGTTTATTAAAATTTGTTGTTAGTAATCAATTTTTATTTTACAGTGCAAGAGAAATATGGGAAAAAATTGTTTGTCTTTGTTTGCCATACAAGTACATGATTTTATTTTGATTAATAATGATATCATATCCAGTATTGTTGTTTTATTACTCAATATTGCTTGAGAGGACTTCCTAAGGACTCCAACTTTCTTTTACACATCCGGTTGCAGGAACCGGTCAATATGTAAGTTTGTCCTTCGTTTACCAAATCTCTAATATCTCAGATACATTGTGTATAATTTGATTTATTTACTACAGTACTCACACAAGAAGCAGACAAGAAGTCATATATCTTCATTCATTATGAGTGAATTTGACGACTTGGACCTCTTGGATATCCAAGCTGATATTCAGGCTCTTGATGAAGTTTTAGCCCTGTCTGCGAAAAAAAAATCCCAGCAACATGTTAGCAGCAATCAACAATCTGATGTTCCGTCGAATGTCGACGCTGAGGATGACGATGACTGTGTCAACTATCTCCAAGCGAATCAAGAAATTGAAAAGTCTCTAAACGCTTATGAAATTAATACAAGATTGATTTCGGGCTTGACAATAGCTAAGAAGAAATTGACTGCTCTGTTAGAAGAGTGTGAGCAGAAGATAAGGCTACTGGACGAGAAGTTGAAGAAATCCACGGATGAGTCGAGTTCAAATTCCAAATTGGCAATCAGTAATGCTGGTATACCATATTTCAAAGACAAGGATTATTTCGGTGCTCCCAAGAATATTGATACTAAGCGAAAGGAAGCTGCTGGTGAAGTGTTCCTTTTGAATTTGAAAAAGCCTAATCGTTGGTCAGGAAAAGACAGAGAAATGCTTTTAAGTGCCATAAACAATCAAGCTATCGAATCTGTATTGTCTGGAGGATTCAACAAAGAAATTGACGAGTCGACATCTAATGATCAAACTAAGAAAACTACATTAGTGATTCCCAGAAACTTTAACGAGATGGTGGGACCGTTGGGTGCGAGAGAATTCGATTGGCACAAGATTTCCGTTATGGATTTTGATAATAAACATTCACCAGGCGAATGCAGGGCTATGTGGAATGTCTACCTGCATCCTGCTTTCAAGAAAAGTGAATGGACAAATGCAGAAGATAAGAAATTGCTGAAATGTATTATAGAATATAAATGTCAAGATTGGGATGCTATTGCGCAAAAATTAGACACAAATCGTAGCGCGTATCAATGTTTTATCAGATATAATACTATCAAAAAAGTACCATTAGCTGGACAACCATGGACCAGGCAGGAGGACAAACATCTTGCAAAAATTATAAACGCAATCAAGATCGGAGATTATATTTCTTGGTCCGATGTTGCTAATCATTTTCGGCACAGAACCAAGCAACAAATTTATGTACGATGGACGTATAGGAAAGCACCGCATTTGAGAAAAGGTAGATTCACTCATCAGGAAACATTAACTCTCCTGAAAGCGGTGCAGAAGTATGGCATGGACTTCTGTAAAATTTCAACCACTGTAATGTCACATCGAACTTCGGTACAACTCCAAGAGCGTTACCATACGGTGGTATCCAATATCAATAATCGATACAATATTTGGACGCTCAATGATGATATGATGTTAATTAATCTACAGTTGCAATATAGTAACGATTGGTCCAGAATAGCCAAATATTTTTCTGATAAAACAAGAACACAAGTAAGACATCGATATAACGCATTACTAAAGTATATAGCAAAGGGTGTCAGTCTTGAAACTATACCTAGACTGCCCCCTACAATTCCCAATAAAAAAAATTTTATTAATAAAAAATCATCACCTAATAAAGCACCAAAAAGACATATTAAAAATGCAATATTTGAGATACAATCTGTTGTAAATATTTTTGATATTCAGTTAAGATTATATGAAGTTCTTTGTTTTCCACTTTCAATTAAACCTAATAATTCTGAAAAACTTTACAGCATTGAACAGCTTATACGTGATACTAAAAAATTATACAACACATTAACTTTATTAAACGCCAATCTTGATATTCCAGATGATTTTTTGAATTATGTGCAGTTGAATAACAAAGAGAAACAACTTTTAATTTCTTTAAAAAAATATTTAAATGTAAGACATATACAGAGTAATGAACTGATAGAAAAATATAGTACACGAATGTTCGGTTGTGCCTCACAAGTTAATGAAGGTGATTTTTTTATACCACCACTTCCATTTGATGGACATGTAAAGCTCAGAAAAATAATTAAAAATCAAAAAAACACATCTATAAATTATAATTTAGCCATTAATGAAAAATTTCTTATTGACGTACCTACAGATTTCTCTATAATTCCCTCCGTATTTCCTTTTGTTAATATTGAGGAAGAAATTCAGTTTTACAAATTTGGTCAATTCTTAACAAGTGATTACCATAATTTTTTAGAGCAAAAAAATTTAGATTTATATAAATCAATAAAATGTATCTTTTCTTTTGCTGAAAAAACACAGATGTCAAAAGAAACTTTATTAGAACACAATAAACTGAATGTGAATTCAGAAATAAGTTCGGAAGATTACGAACAAGTGGAATTAAATAAGTTAAAGAAAGCTGATAAATCAGAGATAAGTTTGGAAGCTTACGAACAATCGAAATTAAACAAGTTTAACAAGGAAACTACGAGTGTCAAGGAAGACGTTGAAGATGTAAATATGGGTAATATAATTCCGCCAAATCAAGCGACTTTGACAGGTATGAAGAATTTATTTCTTTGGAAATTACTGTACGACTATCAACACGAATCTCATCTACGATGTGAATTGATGGCATCATTTGGAAATGAATCAAAATCAAAACGTAATGCGACAAATTCTGAATTTATGGAAATGGAGAGCGCCGAATATCAGCTGCTACGAGTTCGCTTACGGCAATTATTTGAACTTCCAATAGGTTTGTCGAATACTATACTGGAAGTGCAAGGACCAGAAGCAATATTTTTAAAAGATAAGTCGACTCATCGAATTATTTCAACAAAAAGAAAGTTTGAAGACGATAGTGAAGACGAAAATACAGAAATAAATCCTTTGGAACTAAATAAAAGAAACAATTCAAACGTTTCGACTGATAGCAATTCTCAACTCAACTTGGACATTGCATTGACAAATCTTCCTAGAGTACGTAGCTGTAAAATAGTTAAAAAATATAAAATCACTAGAAAATAACGCTGGAAAAAAATTCTGGATGTCATTCAAATCAGTATCGAAATATTTATAGGAAGCATTAAAGTTTTATTTATCTCCAAACATGATACATTTTTTTAGCTTACATTTCCTTTTATATTAAAGTAAATGGGTAGAAAAAAAGACTAGCTTTTATTTATTACAAATATAATCTTCTGAAAATAATTCATAATGTATTATATAACTGTGATAATTAACAATAGTGACCTGGAAAATTTAGTACATATGTACGTGTATACAATCTAAAACATATGCATGCGCATTACAAATATATATATATTCATCTAGTATAATTATAACTAAGATATAAAATTACATTTATAGATTTTAGGGAGGCCATAAGAGTGGCTACTAACAAAGTAGTAGTTTTAAACGAATTTACGTTTATCGAAATCTATTTACAGTCTATGTAAATAATATCGAGAGACATATAATATTTGTAAAACACATAAAAAAAAATACAATGAGCAGTTATATAAGAAAATATATTTTATAATAAAGTATCTTTTTTCTCGTTTCTTATTTTTATCAATGATTATATCTCTTTTTTTGTTTCATTACAAGTATTCAATAATATCTTTCTTAAAACCATCAAAATTAATGCTAACAAGTGATTTGTAATATATAATAAATTCATAAAACATATGAAACGAGATCTCCGATTTATACATTCATACAATATATATGTATATGTATTGAATATTACAAATTATATCACATACTTTTTGTAATAAGTAAATACAATGAAATACAAATTATTAACAATGTAAATAGGATATACATATAATATATTTTGAACATATTTATCGGATACATCAAATCTTTTCATAAATTCTTTATGGAAAATGAAATGTCTTTCCTTCTTTTCTTATGAGTAATTATCTTAGTAGATTTATATTTAATGCATTGTTATTATACACGACATAATATTGTCTAACAAAGACCTATTAGATGGAAGGAAGAAATGCAGATGTATATTTTACATGCAAAAAAGTATCTTGTGACCCTAAGTTTACATTGCAAACAATTCTTATTTAGCTGATATATGCATATTTTACAGCTTGCATTTTATATTTTGTTAATATTTAATATCTTGTAACTTATTAAGTTTTTATAATGATTATCGCTCAATATAATTATTTTTTTTTCGATACTGAATTGCTGTAACCTGTTACGATTATTGCGCAACCGGCTGTGAAAACGCTCCATAATATTAGACTCGGTTCTACTTTACTGACCAAAGATCTAAGATTGTCCAAAATCAGTTTGAGTGGTTCATTTGTGACCTTAAAACCTGGCTTCTCTTGAAGAATCTTCATTGTTTTTGTTAAAAATTCAATAAGTGGAGAGTGATTTTGGCTGAATGTTGGGAAATACTCTCCTATTCTTTCTCTAGTCCACCAAGCACGAGTATTCGATCTGTAAGAACAATAGGATTAAATTATATACTAAATTTAAGATGTGATTAAAATCTCATTGTGAATACTAGGGATGCATTGGATCGTAAAATTACCAGATATCAGATATCCGAACAAAATGTAACATCGGATATCTGAGAAGGCAATTTCTTCAAGTTGGATATCCGATATTTTTCGGATATCTGACCAGATTCGAAGAAAGTGTCTTACTAAAAAAAAAAAACTAATAAAGATTGTAATTTTGCAACAAAAACATATCACAACATCATAAATATGCATACTTATTTCTAGAACATTCATATAAAAAAATCTATTTAATGATATCAAATTTCAATCGGATGATATCCGAATATCTGGTCAGATAGTAAAAAAATGCTAGGTAATATTGGATATCGTAGATGCATCCCTAGTGAATACTTTGAAGTATTTGATTGGTCCAATCAAAAGAAAGAATTTTACAAATTGACTAATCAAAGAATCCTTCAAGCATTTATAGCATCACGTGACTTCAATCATATGTAATCGCATATATATTTGAAGTATGTATGCGTATATATTTTATATATATATATTAGATTATAAATTCATTTACATGTTATTTAAAATGAACATGCGTTCATATGTACATACATATACATATAATTTTATATACAATATACATATATATACATACATATATATATATTATGTGACGTTTTTTTAATGCCATCTAACGGGAAAAATGCCACGAACTTTTTCCCACATCTAATATATAATATATTACACACACACACACACACACACACACACACACACACACACACACACACACACACACACACACACGCACACACACGCGTGTACTCTGATATGAGAATGTACTCACGTTTGACTCCATGGTGTATAATGATAATGATAAAGACTAGCTCTAACATATTTCGGAGGTCTATCTCGGAATGGATTTTCAACAGTATTCATTAGAGCTAGTACCTCGGGCTGTCCAGTCAATAAACGATAGGCTAGTGACATTAACCATGGATTTTGTTGATATGTACCTAACGCAGCGAACCACATTTGCCAATCAAGACGAGGTTGATGGGGTGCTGCAAAAAAGAAATATTGTTAAGAATTTTTCATCTTTTATACAATATTAATTCTTCATCGTTTATACAATATTAAACTAAAATAAAAAATATTAATATAAAAAGAAATGATCTTGATATATCAATGTATGAAAATATCTTACCAACAAATGGTAATGAATTGTTAACATTTCCTGGTTTATATAAAAACTCGTATTCCTTCCAGGGTCCTTCAATACTGTCGCTTCCCTCTATCACAATTTCAGGTCTGCCATCGACTCCTGTCATACGACTGAACAGTCCATACCTATTCGTTATATGAAGATGATCTACTTTTGAATGTAATCGAGTCAGTGGAGTCAGATGATCAATCATTGTCGAATTAAACGTTTTAGATAAAGAGGAATATGGTACCTACAAGCATTTACCTCATATTTTATATGTATATAATAACAAGCTGCATATGTGTCACAGTATTGAACTCTCAGTAAGTATAAGCATGCTTAAAGCTACCTGGTATACTTACAATGCTTATAGCAAAAATACAAGCTATAGAAAGGACATAGACAAGTGTAAGTAACGTTGCTGTCAATTTATCAGTTAGTTTATGCATTTCTTTTGTATAAAATATAGAATTAATCATCGGAACTAACGTTAATGCAAAGGATACTAGACCGATATATATCGAAAATACTACTACGTGATAGAGAATGTAACCAAATTCCTCCTGTGTAAATGCTACAAAAAAAAGTGTGATTATGACCAATAATATTTGTTAGGACTAAATTATTATCAATTATCAATAAAATAGTGGTACATACTGATATTAGATTCAATGGTCCAGTTATCAATTATCTTAAGGCCGTAATAAATATATGTCCCGTACATTACTCCTCCATAAACCAATATAGTTATTAGTGTAGAAAGATAATTTCTAATACGAGATTTATTATTTTTAGATTTTCGTTTGTAAAAGAATTGATCGTCCAGTAAGGATATGCATAAACAAATCATAAGGAAATTAAAGAAATTGTAATTTCCAGTAGCAATAATACAGATTTGTAGAAGCACCTAGAACAATGATTAAGTATCATAATTTTTAAAAATCAATTAATTAATTAATATAATTAATTCTTAGATATTCTTGTTGCCTTATAGATAATTTTACATACCTGCAAATAAAATGCTATTATTCTGACTTTTCTGTTTGGGAAGAAAAATAAAAGTGGTATAGCAAGTTCGATAACGTTTGTAGCAACGGTTGATAATCGAAGCAACCATGTTGGCAAATGATGTGCATACCATGCCAGAGCAGTTGGTATACATTGTGATTCGAAATGGATATTTAGTGCTATAAAATGAAAAAATAAATATATAACACTTAATTTTATGTGTATATATATATATATTACTTTTATGCGCATTTAGATTCTGTAAAAATAATTTTACCATCTAACTTCCACCAGACTGGACAGCCTGCAGTAAATTTCACCACTCCACTAGAAAACAAAAGGCGGAAAAGCAACCAACGCACAGCCCAGAGTGTTATATAATCGCTTGGATTTCCGCGATAAGCATACCACAACGGTGCCACAAATATACATAGAAAACCAACTTCCAGTAATAGAACATCCCTGCAAGCCAAATACATGCAAAACTGAATTATCAAGTAATTAAATTATACAGGATGTTCAAAAAAGGTGATACCAAACTTTAGAAATATATAATACTCATGAAAAAAAATCGAAAAATCTTAAAATTAAACAGAACTCCAAAAATTATTTATTTACGAGTTATAAAGTAAAAAATAAATTTAATTACAGCAGACGTTTAATATGTCTTCCGTTCAGTTCAACATACAATTCGGCATGTTTTCTGATGCTTGCTCTTATTTTGAAGATCAGATATTCAAAGATTTCAGGTTTATTTCGTATATGTTGATAACAGTATTTAACTTTTGTGTCAAAACTAGACACTGTCAACAATACATTCGTGGATGAACTGACATTGACTGACATTGACGAAGAACTGAAAACTTATCAGCAACGAAGCTCAGAAGCTCATAAAGGATAAATATATTACTTATGGAGCACTACTTATTGAGTACTGCTTTATTAAGACTTTTTGGTTTGTTTTCATGAGTACTTCTTAAAGTTTGGTACCTTTTTTCAACACATAATAGTAATCAATTATTCTATTCTCACAAAGATAGACAATATTAAATGAAAATGAACCGAGAATATTGAACGTATTGTTCAATACAAATAAATGAAAAAGTTTCATGTTCCATGTTCACGCAAAGCAGATCTTAGTGAATTTTCGCAATAAATTCTTTAAATAGATACAATTAGTACATATCTTATAAGTAATTACTTCTCAATTATGTTAGAGATTGGCAGGACTGAGAAATCTATAAATTATCACAAATAAACAAAAAAGATTATATTCAGTTTAATGTCTAATATTTTGTATGAATTTTATAATTTCCAGTTCAAGCAAACTGCGTGCCGATTATTTGTCGATCATGAAACACAGTCCTAAACTAAAATTAGAGTGTATATTATCACAAATTAAGTTGACAAGCAATTTAATATTAACGATAATAATGATAACGAGTATCTTTAAAACATACTGAATTTATTGTGAAAAATATCACTTCAGTCGCGATTCAGACCTGTAGTTCTCTCATTCTATATAAATGTCTTACCAATTCAATCACTAAGGGATGAGGGATATCAATTGCAATAACTAGTACATGTTGAAAAAAATATTCTTTTTAGACAATGTAAATACAATATTAAGAAAATCAATCAAAATGTTCAACAAACAACAAATGAAAAAGATCGTGTTCGTTCGAATCCTGATTAAAGTATACTCTTTGCAATAAGTTCTTTAGTGTTTTGAAGTTATATATTCATTAACATCAGTAATATTAAATTACCTGTCAATTTAATTTGTATATTACGTATTCCAGTTTAGAATTGACTGACAAATAATCAACGAGCAGTTTGCTTGAATCGGAAATTATAAAATTCACACACTAAAAGACTTTATTGCAAAAAATATTATTATTCACTAAGACCTGCTATATTGAATATAACCTTTTTTCGCTTGTTTATGTTGAACATTTCTCGGTCGATTTTCACTTATTATTGCCTACTTATATGAAAAAAATCATGGAACTTACCATTGGAACAACATAAATGTTTGACCAATCTGGTACAAAGAATAATATAAAGACCACAGTCCTGCAAATATTGGCGCAATGCAAAATTTCTGCGAAACGAATCTGCAATAAAATGTCATTTTAGGCATTAGCGACTCCACTATGACTTTACAATGGCAATTATAATATTTATATTTATTGAAATACAACAATTAATAAATGATAAAACTTACTTCTGAACAAATTTTACAAATATTTACACGCGCATTGAAAGTATTTTTTTGATATTAATCTCTAATGATTAATTTGATCACACTGAATTAGAGCATATTAAAAAGACTATTTTATAAGTATCTATAAAATGCAGTAGGATAATAGAATCAAAACTTCAATATAACGAAATAATACATTCTAAAAATGTGATATTATATATTTTATTATATATTTAATTATTTAAAAAAAAAATATATATATATATCCCTTTACATTTAATTTTGCTAATTTCATGTAGATATAGCAGCTTTTAATATGCATTAATCTAATGTAATGCAAGTGACCACACTATAATTTGCTATAATTTTCAAGTGTACCCTGCAAAAGAAAGAATAGCTCCAAGAAGAGACAGCACATCCAGCATATAATCAATATTTAACCCCAGATATGGCGCGAACCACAAGAACGTTGGTTTTTGTTTCATTTTATTCAATAATGTTGCGCGTGCTTTAAGGTCCAATTGCGTCCTGGCTGGTAAGATTCCATTGTCACCATATAATCCTGTTTTACAAATGATTAATTAATAACATTGCAATATCCTATCCTAAATCTATCAAAAATGGGATTTACATAAAGTCTATTTTTTTAATTTTGAATACTTTCTATATTGAAAGTAAAATATACAGATGTTAGAAATTTTGGAAAGTGAGAAAAGTTCTTATACAAAAATAAAAAAATACTATATAATCTATGCTAAAATAAACTTTATATAGTTCCTTATATTCCTGAATTAAATACTCAGGATTATAATTGCGATTCACAATGTAAGCATTAAAATTCCGTTACGCAACGTAATGAAGAAGGCGTAATCGTTCGAAATACCAGAATAGTATTGTACGAGCGAAGGATATTATCTTTCAGAGTACCATATACAAGCGTCGCTAATCGACTGTCATTTTCTTTACGTAGCACAAGGCATCAAGCCGCATCAAGCATTCTTCAAATATTTATGCAAAGTGTTTAGCGATAAACAGTTTTCGGAGAGATAAAGAAATCCCATGCATACGGGGGAAAAAAAAAGCCGATGTACGATCGGCGTTGGTATTAGCCTCAGCCGAGAGGCTGTGAGGTGCAGTGCCTTACCTGGAATCTGCACGTAGAAGCTGAGAAACGCGAACAGATATATAATGCAAATCCCGCGCAGGAATAAGTTACGGGTGTAACGTAATTGCGCCATAGTCGCGAACGTAAGTTTTATGTGACAAAGTCTGCATTTAACGCGCGAGAATAACGCGCAATCGAACACTCGAAGCACCACCGCACACTGCCGAGTGCCGCCGGGTCAAACGCGACGCACGTACGCACACAACTATGCAAAACGATCATGGAACGTAAGCACGAGTGACACGCACCGACGCGTCGCGCGGTCGCTCAGACGCAATGAAACCCGCCAAACTATGCTTCCCACGTTGATATGTGTGAAACTACGTTGGACAGCGAGGCAATTCGGCGCGTTTATTGGTTGTCGGTTGACAGTAAATATTTTATTTTATATATATATATATATATATATAATATGCTAATACACACACACACACACACACACACACACACACACACACACACCACACACACACACCACCACCTACCTACACTACTACTACTACTACTACTACTACTACTACTACTACTACTACGTACTAGTTATATATACTATATTATATATATATATATA
>NW_012130068.1:8935801-8939394 GCF_000143395.1 Atta cephalotes | reverse complement strand
TATAATATAGTACTACTACACACACACACACACACACACACACACACACACACACACACACACACACACACCACCACCACACACACACACACACACACACACACACACACACGTGTATATAGCATATTAATATTATATATTATTGTATTATTATTATTATTATTATTATTATTATTATTATTATTATTATTATTAATATTGATTTATTATATTACGCATCACTAAAAACAATACTAAAAATACATAAATTTAATAGATTGTGTCATTATTATAGTATACTTGTATTACATTTGAACAGCTTTGTAAAAGTTGAATGCATTTCTCGTATTGATCTAAAAGTTATTTATAATTATTGTTTTGTTTGTCTTGATTCTTATGTAAAATTGTGTTTTGCAATATCTATTTGTAAATTTGATGAGGAAGTAACGTTAAAAATTAAATCAAATATTTTATGTATATTATATGCTATAATAATAAACAATAATAAACAGAAACAATAATAAATATTCAGAAAAGTGTAAAAAAGTTTATTTGGAGAAGTGCCAACTTTCCTAAGCAACACGAAGCACTAAAAAAGCGTTTATGCGTATTGTTTAAAAGTTATTAGTCCAAAACTGCAGGAATTTGAAGCATAAAATCATCCTAGCAAACGAGAATGGAGAATTGGATTGAAATGAATTCAGATTTTCAGAAATATTGATTCACGATGTTAAAATGAATGCTTTTCAATGTGCTGAATGCATTTTTATTCATTTTTATAGGAATTACATGGAGCATATCTCTATGCCTTTCAATCTAAAAATAATATTAGCTTTTTCTGTGCACACAGACACAATTGTAAATACTGTTCAATTCAAAATTTTGAATAGGAAATGCAGTTTTTTATTTCCAATTGCATCCAATTGAATCTAATTGAATCCAATTGAATCCAGTTAAATCCAAAAAAAAGTATTTAAATACGTATTTAAATACGTTATTTAAATACGCATTCAGATGGAAAAAAAATTCAATCCATTTTAATCTATTTTCGTTTGCTGGGATTATAAATCAAAATTATTTGTTTTATTTATTTATTCAACTACATAAAGAAACTTATCCACTTTTATTTTTTTAGACGCACGTATTTATAATATAATGTGAAGGATAATTTTCTTATGCATACCATATGTTGCGGCTATGCAAATTTGTTTGATAGACTCTTATCGAAAAAAATTAATAATAATGATAATGGCATTATAAGTAACTTTCCAAACTTGAATATTAGAAATAATAAATGTTAAATATTAGAAAAATAAAAAATGAGAATAGAAATTAAACATACAAAACGCAGTGGATACAAATAATACAATTCATATGCCATACATATATGATACATATATGATATATGTTTTTATGATTATTTATATATCTATTGTGTATTACATTTTTATATTCATTTCCTAAATTTTGTATTTCTAATATTTAATAGATATTTATTCCTTTTTCTAATATTCCTGATGAAAATTTTCTCAGAATTTTTCATATAATTTTTTAGAATTTCTATATAATTTTATAAAAATTATGAGAAAAATTTTCACCAAGGTTTCGTCCATTGTGCACAAGGTCTAATAATTAAATCACTTCATACACAGCAGACCTTAGTGTTCACTTCTAGTGTTCGTAGTGTTCGTATGTCCGTCATGATTCGGCCAAATTCGGCTTGCATACCTCGTCAGTATTCGTCAGTTCGTTACTTCCGGAGAACCGAGAGAGAGTCCAATGGCGCTGGAAGAAAATATCGTACCATATTTATCTTGCCATCTCCAGCAGTTGCCAGAATACACAGCTGTACAATAACGTAGGACGAAAGAGAATAATATCAGTGCTCCACGTGTGGTTATCCCCGATTTACACATTTGTTTGCAAAAATAAAGAAAAGAAAGAGTTACGAAGAAAAAATTCGAGATAATGCAAGGTGTCAGCATGGTCGAGCGACTTGGTTTGGGACCCGAAGTCCGTGAGCTCAAGCTGGGGCCTAGTTTCACGAGCAACAGTTCCAAATTTCACACCCTAAAATGTAAGTAAATCCAATTTCTCGAGGTAGAAATACAGCAGCACTCTCGAATCTTTCGACGATGTTAGAATCTGAGCTAGAGACAGCAGCTTGAAGCAAAACAAGAGTCTCAGCCAAGGAGATCCCAGCCAAGGAGGTGCCAGTATTCCCAGAATACATCTAATCCTTCATCCAATCCAGAATATTCTTCAGCTTACATATCAAGAAATAACTTTATTTACAATTGATTTTCTTCGATTTGTTTTCTTTATTGGTTTTCTATCTATCCATACCTTTCCAGATAGCCAAATGCAGTGTGTTTGCTGACATAGCAATCAATTTTGATGAACTTATGACGATGAGACAGCATTATGTCTATCGTGTTGAACTCAGTGAAATTCGAATTCTTGTAATGACAAAATAATGGCAACATGTCAGCATAAATATCTTTGATCACCACTTGAAAACATGTAACATTTCATATTATCAGTATTTTGTTAGCTACGAGTTGCAATTAAAACACTTTATATTATATTATAGCCTAAAGACATTTGTAACAACCAGTGGTAATTATTATATATGTTCTGTTGCTGTCATGTTTTCATCATGATGCTCAAGATAAAACAATTAATTATTCGTTGCTAAGTTGTTGCTGTCATATTGCAATGTCACCAATGTTCACAGTTCGCTCTAGAAATTTCAACAACTATTTACATATATAAGCAGTAACGTTGTTGTATTTCATGTGTCTTATTTTGATGTTAGCAAATATATAACAATATAATATGTAATGCACAGTGTGCTATATTACGCTTAGCTATCTGGATTGTATTATATATAACCTTCGGCCAATATTACATTTGTTCGTTTCTGTCGTACGATAAATTTTTCGAATCTATTGATTGATCATAGGATAGAGAGGTCCAAGAATCTCTCTATCCTGCAGCCAATTGACATCCTTGAAAATTTGTGGTATGACAAATGTAATATCAGCTAAGCTATAAGTTTTATCTATTAATAGTTGAATTAGTATACACTTTTTGTAATTTCTTAAAATAGATACAAGATGATAAAAAAATTTAGCTACAAAGTTTTGTGTTTATTAAATCATAGTAATATTTTTTGTGTTTATAAAAAAAAACAAATTCTAGAATGTATTATATCTTTGATATTAAAATGACAAATACAATACATAGCATCAGTTGCTATCTGGTGATAATTTAATGAACAGTTTTTAATGTCATCTATATAAAATTATTCTAGTGATTATTTAGATAAATAGCTTCATCTTATCTTTATCTAGATTATTAAAATATTATATGTGTTATTATCTCCATCTTAGATAAAAGAAGTGTTTTTTATATATATATTGGGTTGTCCTGAAAGTTCGTGTCGACTAATTTATATAATTTAATGAATGTATACTAAAATTTAAATTTTCTATGTTTCAATTTTCTTTCAACATCGGCACGAACTTTCCGGACAATCCAATATATATATATAAAAAACACTTTTTATTTGTGTGTGTGTGTGTGTGTGTGTGTGTGTGTGTGTGTGTGTA
>NW_012130068.1:8915264-8933844 GCF_000143395.1 Atta cephalotes | reverse complement strand
GTGTGTGTGTGTGTGTGTGTGTGTGTGTGTGTGTGTGTGTTAAAATTATCTTAATATGTAGCGAGTATTTATGTGTGCATCATCCTCTGTAATTTTAAAATGTCTCCTTTATAAATCAAATTTTTATGTTTAGCATTATTAGATCTGTGTTGCCTAAGTGTATTCCGTCAGTTTGAGTGATTCACGTATGATGCATCATTTATCACTGTTGTTCACTGAATGTTAAGAATATATGATGTATTATGCATATCATGCGTGAAATGGAACATACTCTAAGATATGTAATTCTGAGCATTGACTAACTTGTGTCAAGCGTTATTACATATTATTTTTTTTATCTATCATTTAAAAAATAAAATACTTTCAATATTGAAATACTTTTGTGTTTAAAATCTAAATCTAAAGAATTGTATTTTTATTTTTTATCCACATATCCAACAGATTTTTTTTCAGTTATAATGTATCTTGCTTTAGTTAGCTTTAGTTAGTAGTATAATATAACATTAACACCAGTAGAACATCTGAATAGCAGATATGTACCACATAGAAATTGTTAGATGAAACATTTGAAAAAGCTTTTAGAAAAATAAAGATTTATATTATAAATGAAAATATCTTGAATATATCTTGATTTAAGTCTTCGAAGCATATCATCAACTCTATTTTGTATCTCTCTTAACAATTAATTTTTCATCTTGAATTTTTATCTTTATTCTCCTTTCTGATCGCAGAATCTGATTGCACGATTTTTCCAGACGATTTCAAACCCGCGAGTGTCGACGATTCCAAGGTGGCCCGAGTTGATGTAGGTTCAGACAATACAATAACAGTCACTGTGCCACATTTAGATGGAGCTGGCACCCCTCACACTGTGTTTAAAGGTTCTCAGAGACCTTATAATAAGGAATATGTACTAATCTTTGATAAGGCTACCGGAGAAATTACATTGGAAAAATTAACTGCGAATATTCAAGTTAAGAAGACACGGTATGTTTATCGCGATTTGTTATTTGTTGCATCGTATTTTATGCGCTATCAAATCTCATGACTCCTGTCCTTTCTTGTAGAGCGGAACCCAAACGTAATAGCAATAACAATTCCATGCCCGTCGAGGTCAAAAAGAGTCCCACATATGGCAGAGCGAACGGGAGGACCAAAGTTATTAGTGGGAAGAAGAGAGAACCTTCGCTGCAATTACATCCCAAACAGAGTCCGCCACGGACATCGCCATACGATAAACCAAGTCCACCTAATACATCTGTCAATAAGTATGTATCGTCAAATAAATTTTTAAAATATTTTGAAGGAAAAATTCGAGTTGTATTCTCTCGTTTCAGATGCTCACACATTGTAAACTTTATTCCATTTTATTATTCATTATATGGAAAGAAGATAGAATAAAGCTTGTAATGCGTGAATATCAAAACAGAATGTAATAAAATTTATTTGTTCATTTATTGCTTAAACTCAATAAATAAAGAAAATCAAGACTAATGAGACAACGCGATTAGAGAGATGCAAATTATGATATAAAAACTTTTTATTTACAAGAAAGGTGATATGTCACCAATATTCCAAAATATACATTTCGATTCGTTTTTTTTAAGTCTTTTTCAGCAATGAAATTACAGAGATTTCGAAAATTAGTTCAGTAGTTAAGATTGAGTTACTGATAAATTTATAAAACTGAAGTGGCATTTAGTTCGATAAATTATGTAATATTATAATGGATATGAGAGCAATAATTAAGTATTATATTAGATAAAAGAGAAGTTCATCTCAAAAAACCGAGAATATGTCGAAAATCTTTGGATACAATTATTAACTTCATAAATTCGCATCAGTTGTGTTTTATTTGATTGTGATGTTCAAATATTTTAATTATTAATTTTCTTTCTATAATAGTCCCACTAATGCATCGTAATCTTTACACAAAATTTTATATATTACATTTTTATTGGAAAAATTTTCGGAGAATATATCTTTCTAAATTTTAATGAACTTGCTCAATTTATTTGAATTAAGAACAATTTAACATTCACACTCTTATTAATATAAAATTTATTTTGCAATTCACGGAATATATAGTAATACAAATCAAGGGACTCGCTTTCTATCTCATTATTCATATTATTTTACTCCAAAGAACGTTTATAGAAAAGTGATTTCAAGTGTGTGTTAATTGTCTCAAAGATAAATTCCGCAGGATAATTATTATTTAACAGAATATTATATAATTACTTTGTTGTATTAAAATTTAAAAAAGAGTCCATACAGTTTCCATACAGTTTGTTACATTTTAATTAGTGTTTAAATTCTTTTTTTCATTTTTTTCATATAATGATCATCAAATCATATACATGACTGAAGTTGCTTGATTGGCTTCATTTAGAAGAAAAATCTGATCAGTGAACGCTCAGTAATTCTTTAATATAATTAGTTCTTATACTTAAATTTAACGAAAAACTAAAGGCAAGAACTAATCATATTATTTTTTTTCTGAATGCAGTCAATGACTTTATTGATCAATTTTGTCTGGGCTATGTTTAGGAATTATGTCCAGATAATTTTAGGCTATAGATTTGCGTTATATATATATTATAACAAAAAAGTACATCAGAAGATTGATCATATAACTTTTTCTATATAGAACAGTAACATGAAAAGTGAACATTTTTCTATATATTTTTGTATATATGTACACGAACTGTATTTCAAAACTTACTGCTAGTACTAAAAATCAGTTTATGTGTACTAGATTTTCAGTATTGACAGTAAATTTTGGAACACAATCACAGTATATTAAAAAAGTATGTATTTTTTATATTTCCGATCTAGGACAAAAAGTTAACATGATTGATTTCCAAAGTTATTTGAGCATAATTCCTGAATGTATTCCTAGTGAACACAATGTGTGTAATCGACTGGATTTATAAGAACTCAATCACATTCAATTGCTCGGCGAACAGATTAACTATTTTGTCAACTTGGGTACTCGAAATTTAACCATGAAATTAATGAAATTAATGTTGTAAATATTATTGATTTGAATAATAGCTCTTCACCTATGCAATCGTCGAGTGGACAACCGACCTTAGCCAGTCTGCCAATGATCGGATCCGACAATGATGATTTTGCATTGTTAGCATCAGTGATGCCTGGTTCTTCTTCTACACAGACCGTAATTCCTCAGTCAATTCCAATATCAACTGCAAAATCGACAACCTTAGAGAGCGATTCCAGTTCGAGCAGTTCGAGTTCTGATAGCTCAAGTAGCGATTACGAAACAGAAAATGTAATCTCAGTGTCAACAGGGATTAATGGTGAATAGAAAATATATTATAATTTTTCTTTTATTTTTTTAAATAAATTTATTAAAATTATCTTCAATTAAACTATTAGTTTAAAAAATTATATCAAAAAAATGTTATTTTTTTAGGTAATTTGAATGGTACAACTGCCTCACCTACATTGTTCGTGACGGACGATATCTTAAATGATGATCTGCAATTATCTGAATCAGAATCGGATAGTGATTAACAGTGATACGTTAGTAGACTTAAAAAAAAAGTGTTCCAAGGAAATCGAATGTATAATTTTTGTTCTATGACATCTCTTTGTTAATAATAATATATCGACAATTTTATAACTTATCAGAATTTCTTAAAATTTTTATACATACTTCGCTATTATATCATAATTGTAATAGGTGCAATTATTTTTTTACAATTCTAAAGAATGAAATCTTAACTCTATCATTCAAAAAAAATATAAACTAACATGTATAAATAATTATAGATATTTATTTTTTTCTTAGAATAAAATACATGAATAAATAAAATGCTCATAATTGACATGTATATATAAATCTATATAAAAAATATATCTAACAGACGTATTGAATATTTTTGTTCTAGATCGTAGATAATTGTAAACATCTACTTTTCGCTTTACAAAGATCTAAGGCGTTTACCCTGAATAACGTAAATATTACAATAAATAAATAGTATTCCTCTTTGTAAAGATTACGTACTACGATCTACATTTCTTTATGTTTGATAGCTCTGATAATCTAATATCAATCTAGCTAGTTGACTACGTTTACCCAAATGATTGTTCCTTAATTTAAGGCAATTTTTATAAATATTGTCATTGGAAACGTCATCGCAATTGACATCTTTGTATTTTATCTTCAGTGTTGGTTCTATCGCGCGAAACACATGCATATCGCTAAATGACACGTACATTTCAAACAAAGAAGCTACCGGGCTGTGTTTAGAAAGTTTTAGCAGAGTAGCAATATCCTTATCCGATCGCACTAACGGAATGTTCGCCTCAACCGTTTGCCGCACTGAAACACGAAAACAAATTTTATTCATATCAAAATATTCGGACTTTATGAAATGAATTGAAGACACAATGCGTACTTGCGTTATAATCTTTAATGTAAAATGCAATATTGTTATAATTTTGCTCATCGTATTTGCCATAATTGCTATTGACGTCCACTTCGTCATGAGCTGCTGCTTCGTCCGCATAAATTATATCAGGATGATATTCAATGAACGGAATCGGACTGAATATTTGATAGCGATTAATAGTGTTCATTCGAACCTGATGAATAATAATGAATTAACTGTATTCGAAATAATTATATATAATATTAATATTGGTGTAGGCATATCGCATACTTACTCTGTTTAAATAATCTATTTTCAATTTCGTTCCTGTTTCTACGAGAAGAATCAGACTTTCTGATGAAAACTTTTTCGCGCATAAGTCAGTCACGGCAATTTTTAACATCGGGTCCAAATCTACGGAAGTTACGTTAACTGGTAATCGTATTGAAAGCCAAGTAATTTTAGATTGGTCCTTTTTGTATTTCTCGTTCAGCATTGATATATACGTTTTTACATCGAGATAGACATCACCTTTGCCTTTCGATGGTGAATCTGAATTATATAAGAGGACCTATAAAAATTATAAACGTATAATATTTTAATATTACGTATTAAAATTATTATGTAACACTATATCAGAAAAACAGCACATTTTTAAATGTGCTTAAACTAACCACCATAAGATAGGTTTTGCATTTCTTTTCCATACAATTTTGTGAGTAGTGTTCGATAAAATTTACCGCATCTTGCTTTTTGCTCAGATCGATAGTGATAATTATATTAATCCTTGTATTTTCAGTCACATAGGGTACAGGTATGATTTCTACTTTTCCTAATGGCTTGCAGATTTCGATTCGCTTTCTTATTTCCTTACTTGTGGCTACTTCGTTAAATACTAAGTCGAGTATATAATCCATTCCTCTGGACGCGTCGAATTTTAAGTAGCCATTCAACAATCTGACGAAGCTTAGTTTGTTATCATATTTGCTTATAATATTGTTCACAGCTGTATTTATTACATTATCTATATCAGTTTTTGTATCGCCCTTTAATTCTTGAATGTTAATGAAGTCAGTCTCAAAGAAGACATGAGACATATTGAAGTATGACCAGCGCAAAACATCAAAACGTCCTAAAGGTCGATTTCCAGGTTGATTTCCAATGGGCCATGATATATTACGTTGATTCGACGGGCCTAAATGTGCAGTCGCGGATATTACTTTACGTATATCACTAATCTGTTTGTGAACTTTAATAGAATTTATCTGAAAGTAATGTATTATGATATAAAGCTACATATATTTTAAAATTCTATATATATTAGATATGTAAATCATATTTTGTAAAATGCTTTAATTTATGTTCATCCTTTGCTAAAAGTATAAAGCACTCTTATAAATTATAAACGCTCTATATAAATTTAACGAAAAATAAATTTAAAGTCTTATTAAAAAATATTTATTTTTTATAACAATTTTAATATTTTTAATATTCCTTTGAATTGTATTACTTCCTTTCCCAAGAAAATACAATAAACTGGAGATGCTTTATACTTATAGCTAAGGCTATATTTCAGAAGACTCACTGCGGTAAAATACATGTTAAATTTATAAATGAGCTTATGATCGTAGACAGGATATATAGAGACTGAATTCTGAAATTCATTTTGCTCAGTCAACTGGGCGAAGTCCTTCTCAAAATTAAATGTGGATTTCAACTGTACAAACGTCAAGTTTCGTCTCTCTATGTGATTAGTACAAGGCATAGAAGTGGAATGCAGAATACAACGACCAAAATTAACATCGTCTGAATCCGAATATGCATTCTTAACGCACCAGTCTAGATTGTTTTTCATTTCTCGTATAACAGAATTGCTCAAAAGTATACCGGATTCTGAAAATAATTTTAATTTTAGTTAACTAATTGACTAATTAAATTTATTGAATTATAAATCCATATCATTTACCTAAAGAACAGTAGGTATCGATTTCGCTTTGAATGCCCATGTGAATGTTCTGGCTCACAGTTATTTTATTTACAAACTCCACTAGACTTCTTGCATTTATGTAATTTACATCTTTAGTCAGAAAATAATAATCATAACTTTCTAAATAATTATCAACGATATATTTCAGGGCATGGAAAGGCTTCAGGATGCTCCTTGTGTCAGTAAATCCCACTATTCCAGGGAAAGAGACATTTGGTTTGGTCCCTTCTGGTATGGATATAAAGTAGCGAATTTTATCTACTATATGTGCGATCGTTTTATTCAGCGCTACATCCCTGCTATGCAAGTGCTCACGGCTTGTTATAATTCCCACAAACAACTTCTCTCTGATCCCAAGTTCTGTAGAGTAATATCTAGGACGCACAAATGCTTTCCTTGCCTTCTGTATCTGTTGCGGTTTACTATCCGTGTTTATTCTCGGTTCATAGGGATCTATGTCTTCTAACGTATTTAAGGAATGATCAAAAGATTCCACTATATCATGCTGTTTGTCAACATCAATTGGTATCAAAAACAGACTAAAACTTAGGCCCATGCATATACCCAGTATCAAGTATGCATTGCTCCAACAAAGTGAATATAATATTTTAAGTAGTGCTTTCATTTTGCTATGTTTAAGAAATTTGTTCCTTCTTTTAAATTGTCTTTATCGTTTAAAATAATAAAAATGATTTTTGATTGCTACTTAAAAGAGTATTACAAGTATTTCTTTTATCAAGCATGCTCTAAAGTAGATACGAGAGATTCTGAAAGCATGGCATTGTATAATTTGACAGCACCTATAAATAAATAAATATAATTACTGATTTAAAATATCAATAGAATATTTATAATAAGGTATTATGCTTTTACACATATACACAGATACTAACTTATGTTCCTTGTCAAAATCTCATGATAACCTTAACTTTGTGATGGGATTTGATATGCGAGTGCTTGTGCATCACTTTAGACTAGTTTAAAATTTTGACAATAAGTCAAATCATAATCATTTGTTTTATTTTTACTGATTTCATATGTATATACAACATATAATAGAAGATTAGAACCAAATACTGTTACATTATACTTGTGGAAGACGCGCGTTCCCTTTGCCTTTTGCTCTATCTTCTTTCTTTTTACTGTTCTCTTTCTCGCAACGTGTGAAATGTAATATTATATATATATATATATATATAGATAATGTGTAAATATACAGGATATCACGCAAAAACTTTTGCTTTTTTTTTTGTAGATAGAGTTAGATAGAGCGAACTGAGTCGAAAAGTTCTTTGAAATTTTCGCAATAGTTAACGAGATATTAATTAACTAAAAATTATCGGATATTGGTCTTCAATAATTTTTTATTCAAATACTATCAATTTTACAGAAAAACAATAAAAGACAAAAATTATATTTATTTTCTTCTCATAGAGTTTTAAGAATTTTTTTAGAATTTTTCATCAACTTTTTAGTACTGCTTTTTCTTATTGACAATTATTATTTTTATCAACATTGAGAAAATATATTAAAAAATTCTGAAAAAATTCTTAGAATTTTATGAGAAGAAAATAAGCAATTTTTGTCTCTTGCTATTTTTGTGTTGAAAAATTGATCATATTTGAGTAAAAAATTATTGAAGACCCATATTCGGCAATTTTTAATAATTAATATCCCGTTAACCATTGCGAGAATTGCAATATACAGAACTTTTCGTTTCAGTTTAGTTTCTATCTGCTAAAAAGCGCAAAAGTCTCGCGGGACATCTTGTATATTATACTACGAACAGATAATTTATTGAATTATATATAATAATAATGTATAGTGACAAGTTACAAATTTAAAACATTTCAAATATTTAGGATAACAATTATAGAAGTCAAGAAATAATAACGTGTAAAAAAGAAAAGAAAGGGAAGGTAATATGAATCAAAACTTCAAGTAATGTATTTTTAAAAGCCTTATCTTCCTTAATTTTACTTAATTACTTTAATTTTTTTACATTATAGGAGTAATTAAACAGTTATTAAATTAAATTAATTATTGTCTGGTTTTATTTCGATAAAATATCTACAATTGTCATTTGACGAAATTAAAATATATTTTAATGTTCGGATTCCCTTAGATGTTTCCTGGATGTCATATCATCCTTGTCATTTAATCGAATGATAAACAATGATATTCTCTGCGGCTCTATCGAAAGTAGCTTTAAAAACCTATTCTGTAAACAGTTGTTAAGAGTTACAGAATGCAGACCCCTAGTCTATGGTAAAATTAATTACATCAAAATTAATTACATCATGATACTATGATCATTTTAGTTATATTAAATTTTCGGCAAGGAGGAACAAAGAAACAAAATTAAGAAAAAAATAAAATGTAAAGATTATATGTATAAATAATAACGAATATACGTAACAGCAAAATTATTTTTTAAGATACAAACGCCATTTTAAGAGAATAATATAAGTGACGTATATTGATTTATATGTATAATAAAAAAATTGATTGTTATCTATGTATAATAAAGACAACAGATGTAAATATAAAATAGCTTTTTTATCTACAAAATATAACACATTATTTTATGCCCAAGAATATTAAATTAATATTAAAATTATTATAAATTTAAACTTAAAACTTGCTTCAATTGTTAAATACAATAAATGTCTCTACTTTAAATCTTATATCCTCTTATTTTGAAACAGTATTTCTTTAAACTAGAATTCTATTCACATTGTTTATTTGCTATCTAACTGTTATCTAAATATTATATAATACATAAAATAAATAAAAAAATAAAAATAATATGCAAAAACATTTCCTTAGGTTTACCATTGAAATAGAACCTGAGTTTGAGAAAAAATTTTAGCTTAGAAGGATTACATTGCAATCTTTTAATGTAGTTTATGCCACAATAGTTGCCCATTGTCGCATCAAATAAATAAACCATAGCTACAATAGGTCAAATGATGAAGGAAAAATAAGCAAAATGAAGAAAGAAATCATTTATTTATGTTGGAATGCAACTTTTATAGCTTTCCATTTCAATAAATAATTAAGAGTAATTTACAGAAAACAGCCATGTTTCTCATATACGTGCATCCCTAACAAAAAATAGAGAAAATATAAAAAATATTATTGTAATATACTCAACAAAAAATAGAAAATATTTTTAAAGCGCTCAAAATTGCAGATTACAATTATAATTCATAGATCACGGAAATTCAGTGAAAAATTAGGTAAATATAAAAAAGTATTTTAAAGCTTGAAACTTGTACTTATAAATATGTTTTTGGTCTTTGGCTTCTTTTAAAAAGTTTTATTTTGAAGCTCTTAACAAAGATTATTGTTTCTTAAAATTACATACATTCTCAATAGTTTGTAACGATAAACAATTTTTTCTCAAAAAATGTAATATTTAAAAAATAAAATGGTTTTATTAACAAACCGAATTATACGATTTTGAAACTTTTCTTATAATAAACAGTGATTTTTCATCGAATTTCAGCACTAGTTGTAAGAAAGCAGCTTCAAAGTCATGTAATTTAGTCCAAAAAAAATGGTAAAAAAATGTTTAAAAAAATATTTTATAAATAAAATTTTGTACTTTTTTTGTTAAATGTATTATATTTAAAAAAAATTTTTTTATTGAGCTGCAGACTGATGAATGTATGTAATTTTACTGAGCAATATAACTATGTAATCTTTATAAAGATACATACTTGTAAAGATAAAAATTTTTTTTAAAAAGCCAAGAACATGTTAAAGTAAAAGTTTTAAGCTTTAAAATACTTTTTAATCTTTTTATCTACAATGATTTTCCGAGTGAATTAAAAATTAAGAGCTTTTTGAGTGTTTCAAAAGTTTCCTATTTTTTATTGAGTACTATATATATATATAAAATATCTATGTATTTGTAGGCAAGATGCTGCAATTATAAGAGATGTTTCAATATTTCTTCCACCTATTCATTTCACGTATTTTTAATATATATAGCGCACATACATCACATTTTTTAATAGTTTCGCTAACAGACAAAACATGTAATCTCCCATAGTGATTTTACTTATCACTAAAATGCTCAAATTATGTCCTCTGAAATTCGTGATTTTCATTTTCTCTTAGTCCTTAGTTCGAGCAAAAAAGTGTTTGATTTTGTTTCGATAAAATATTCTCATCATTAAAATTATTTGCATCCTGATATTCACTCAACACAATTTATTCATCTGTAACAATTAATTATCAGTGATTATCATTCTGTTATCATATCAATAATGATAAAAAAACTATTGACATGAGGTATATAAAAAACAATAATAATAATATAAAAATATAATATGCCTTTAAAATTAATAAAGAGTTTGACAAATACAAAAAAACATAATTTATTAATTTTGTGTACATTATTTATTATTATTAATATGATACTTGTTAATATTACATCATATATTATTAACAAGTAATATATTGTATTTAAATTATTTAAAAAAACAAATGAATATTTCTTACTTTTAGATAATTTTGAAGCAATTCTAATATTTCTTGAAAAAGTTTATTAACGTAGATTGTTTTTTTTTACTTTTTTAGTCTCTGCTTTCTTCTCTTTTCTCCTTGTTTCTTCTTTTTCTTTCTTATTTTCTAAAACAAGATTTTTTGATTTTATAAGAGTTTCTGGCTCTGTTTGAAGAAATGATTCTTTCATCTCTACATCATTTTGTATCTCTGAATCGCTGGAATCATTCTGTGTAATAGTTCTCTTCCGTTTCTTAGCTATTTCATCTGTTTCCTTACTTCTGTTCCACTTTTTTTCAAGTAAATTCTTGTTTTCTCTAATTAATTTTTCTTCAATAAAGTCTTTTCTGGCATTATTATCTTTCTTTTCGGATGACGTTACTTCTACAGATTTTGAAGGAACTATTAACTTATCAAAGAAATGATTCAAACTTCCCTTTTTCACTAAATTCTCTCTTTGTGGTGATATTTTTTTAGTGGTATTCTTTTCTGTCATACACGGATTTGTCGAATCTGTAGACTTAAGATCTAACACATTTTCTACTGTAGCTTGTTTAGCAGCTGAACCCCAACGTAATAATTGCATTTCTTCATCACTTCGTATTTTGGCATCAAATTTTATCGCACTATATTTTACATCACCAGAATCAGCAGTGGCAAGTAATTGCAGATCCATGATTGGCTTGTGGACACTGTAAACATGCTCCGAAATAATTTTACTAAATTTTTCTTTAGCCTTAGATACATCAGAATCTCTAACAACCTCCACATGTATTCCTTTTTCCTTTAGATGACCTATTAATAAATATGTGCATTCTATATTGTTGCTATGATACTTTTGATAAAAATTCCACAAGATTTGTTTTGCTACATTAACATGGACCTGTAGTTCTTTGCTTAACCATTTGTAAGTAACCTAAAAATATTATTTGCATTGCAATATATATATATATATATATATATATATATATATATATATATATATAATGTAGAATAGTAATATACATTTATATACAGGATACAATAGAACATATATAAATGATTATTGAATAGAATTACCAGCTTGTCATTATCAAACACATGACCGGCCAAAGTTTCTAAATGCTCCTTCAATATTTCCGTATTCATTTTCCAATAATTCGTGTCCCAAATGACAGTTCATTAACAATACGGATTTACAAATCCATACTAAGTAATATAGTTGAATTTTTGTTAAACTTCTTCTCTTTTCTTGAAATTTCTGTAGAATGAACACACGGTAGAACACACGGCCAATAAATTTTTCCCTCCAGCCTTTTACAAGAAAATCCAAGAAATTAAATGAATAAACATATAAACATTATTGAATAAATACAAATTTGTTGAAGATGATTACAAAAGGCGATCACAAATTCTAATCACAAACTTTCAAACATGTAACAAGTCCGCACTTGGCTATTATTTTAATAATGGTTAGGTTAGGTCGTTGTCATTTTTTTAAATATGTGTATTAATTGATTGTCTATAAATCACGTGATCATAAAATTTACTTTGAAAATTCTAAAATTCGTTTACTACGATATTATAATTCATTATTTTATTTATTGACAATTTTTATTTTATGAAGTGTGTTAATTTGATATATTTTATACCGACGTTGAAGGAAAATTGAATTTTAGTATACATTTATTAAATTATAGGTTAGTCGGTCACGAACTTTCCGAACAACTCAATATTTAAAGAGAAAGAAAATTTAATACAAAGAAAAATGAATTTAATTAAACTAAACTAACTTTTGAATTAAATATATGTGATTATTATTTCTCGCAGCTATTTGCAAACTTACGTTCATGAGAATTACAATAATAACTAGAGAATTAAAAAGACAACTTTAAATAATCATTTAAAATTGTACGTCCCAGAAAACGAGAATAAATTAAAATGGATTGAAATTTTTTTCTATCCAAATGCGTTTAAACAGCGAATACTTTTTTTTGGATTTAATTGGATTCAATTGGATTCAGTTGAATGCAATTGGATTGAAAAACTGCATTTCCTATTCAAAATTTTGAATTGAACAGTATTCACAATTGTGTTTGTATGCACAGAAAAAGCTAATATTATTTTTAGATTGAAAGGATAGAGATATGTTCCATGCAATTCCTATAAATAAATAAAAATGCATTCAAAATCGAAAAGCATTCATTTTAACATTCGTGAATCAATATTTCTGAAAATCTGAATCCATTTCAATTCATTTTAATCCAGTCTCGTTTGCTGAGACGTTTGCGTTCGTCAATTATTGATATTGCTCCCGTCAAACTGCACGAACTTTATGAACTTCATGTTGAAGCAAACACTACATGCATTGCTTTTCCATAACAGTATACCTTCATGAATCATTGTGTGATGCTCCATGGAAAATTCGTGCAAAATAGCGGCGACGATACGTGTAAATCGTGAGCGAAGGACTGCTTCCAAGGATGCCCGTGATATGACGCTATGCGAATTATTCTTTTCATCGTATTTTACATTGCGATTTATGTGGCAAGAATCGCGATTGGTAATGATATCGTCAAAAAGATGTCAAGTACATGCATACAATTATTTAAACTTAAATTCGTTTCAAATCATTTTTTCATTAAATGTAACAGTCTTAAGTTTTTATATTTATAAATTTATATTTATATACACTATATTTTTTATGTACACATTTTACATTTATATGTTAAACATACTATTAACCCCCAATTAGCTATGGGTCATTTGGATTTAAAGTAAAAATTTCTAAAGTACAAAATTTTTATTAATTGACTATGAGATTCTAAATTGTAAATAAAACAACTTTGAATCTTCCTCTATCAATTGTTGTAAAACAGAGGTTTATTTGTATTCTGTATTTCAAATAAGATGCTTTAGAACTTAGATGTAGTTTTCATAATTGTAATTAAGGATTAAATAACTTGTGAAGATGCTTTACAGCATATAGCTGTTAAAAAGTTAAGTCTTAAACTAGTTAAGTTATTATTGCATATTAAAAAAGACTATTTTTTTATTTTAATAAACAATTAATAATTGTTTTGTTAATATATTATCATACATACGTACATATCTTCCTAGCATCTCTTTTTTTCAATGCTTGTAGGAAGCAGCAAGAACAAATATATCTTTAAACAGAAAAGTGCAGCATCGCGAAATAGAGTATCCGAAATACCTATCGATGATGGAATAATCCAGGTAAATAAGCATAATAGACAGTCATTGGGAAATCAAATCGACGGCTTTCTGCAAAACAAAAAAGTTTTAAACAATTTAACGCGAAGTTTGCGAAAAAGAAAGAAACATGTGAAAAATTCGAATAAGGTTATGAATCATTGGAATAATTACACGGGCAATAATGATATCACTGAAGAGGATATCTTATCGAATGTTGCGAGATTTCCAATCTGGCGAGTCTCAGAATCAACACGTGCCGTAATCAATTTGGATTCTACGACGAATCCGTCAATTATGGAAACAAGAAAGATAATTAATCGACCATTGCTCACGTTTGAGAAGCCGCCATCGCAATTAGAGAATTTAGATCACTCTGTGGATAAAGCAATATTTCCTATCGCTAGGCGGTATCCAAATTCGCGGAGATTACTTGATCTAAATTCTAATAAAAATCTAATCCTTTCTAGAATTGCAAATCCGAAATCAGAAGTTACGGACATACAAAGTCCTGCTTTTAAAGGATTAAATAACAAAATGTTACTTCCTGCGTATCATCCTGGAAAATTTGTTGGCGTGGATTCATCGAATTCCAGTCATCCTCAAGAATTTCAATGGCGATACAATGGATATCAGAAGAATTTGTCAAATTCATACAATGTTAAAAAAGAATTATTCAGTGATCGCCTGACAAGCTCTAACAAAAGATATTTGCTAGTACCGATTTCTAAGAATCTGTACGTTTTGAAAAACGTCCGAGAGAGTTCTCGAACAGATGTAGATAGAACAATTATACCTAAGCGATATAAATTGTTAGAAAAAGATAAGGATGCAACCTCGACAATCTTCTCGTTCAAGACATATATGCATCACGATGTAAAAGATGTACGTAAAGCGTATCTTCAAAGAGACAATCTCCATTTACTTGATCACGACATGAATTATTTATATTCTACTCTTGAGCCTCGTGTTCCCAAAGAAAATGAAAATCTGGTGTCGCTGTCTCATCCTGACTTCTTGTACCCGGATATTGCTTTTCAGACTGATCCCAATTTAATCGACGTTACTTCTAAAATTTCCGAAGAACAAGTTGTCTTCCCCGTTCCGGATTACGAAAATATTTCCTTGGTGGATATTAACTTGCATGACGGAATCAATTTTTATGATTCATCGACACTTTCAATATCTTCTTCCTTCGATATTTCTGATTACGATGTAACTTCAAAGAAAATCACGAATTATGATCAACTGAGTACCTTATTTGCGGCAAAATTAAATGAGATAAATACAATTCGACAAAATAGTGGAAATTACGGAAATTCTTTGAAATACAGTGAGTTTGGTGTCGAATTGACGACTATCGATTTCCGAGATACTTTTGACACGCTCGATGAATATATATATACACTAGCTACTTTAGAAGATGTTGAAATAGATTTAATTAACGATAAAGAAGTATTTGATACGCCACAAAATCGAGAAGATCCGAAATTTTTAATAGAAAGCAACGAAGATAAATCTATAACAGACTTTATAGATGACATTTCAACGCAAGATAGAGCTGTCTTTGACGCATCTGCAAATGAAGATAATACTTTCTTTCCAAATATCACTAACTACTTCGTTAATAATGGCATTTTAAATAGCCAAGATATAGATAATCAGGAATACGGAATTTCGATTTCAAGCGAATATAACATTAAAATGTCAACACATTCCAACGATTTTTATTACAATAATAGATCAATCGAGATATTGTTTACTAATTATATTACTGAAGTAGATTCGTTTCTTAAATATGATTACGTAACATCTGCGCCGTTACTTCTAAGTACTGATGAATGGCTATTGAAGAAAGCGCAGTCTAACGTAGAAAATACAAATGCTCTATTAATGGCAATTAAACCATTGTCCTCAGAGTTACAAAAATTGCTAGGCGCAATTCAATTAGTCAATCAAAGTATGAGCAACGTGCAAAGTAGACTGTGTGATAAAAAAAATGTCGTCGGATCAGCGAGGATTGAACGAGAGAGCAAAAATAGAAACGCCACAAATATTACAAAGCTAGTTGATAAAGTAGATTATTACAATTCTGATTTCTCTACAAAAAGTTTTAATAATCAGTCTTTGGACAAGAGACGTATTGAAATCGAAGGTAAAAATGTTGCAGAACGCGATGTAAAAATTAGAAGAAGTACTATCTTTTTAAATAAATTGATGACACCGTTTCATAAACACAAAAGCTCAATTAGCGATTTAGAAGTACAGAGCGGTCGCAGAAACCTCCTCAAAAAGAGAAAATTGAATAAGAGAGAGTTTTCCAAATCAGGCGACAGATTGTCTCATTCAAGGTTTAATAGAAATTTAAAGTCTCTGACGAAAAATTACGAAACACGAATGAAATCAATCCGACAGTTTATCGGATTGAAAAAAATGAAGCGTACAACGACGCCAATTTTAGGATTATCGCGTTTGATTAAAAGTGACATATCGAGCAAAAATTTTGCAGGCGGTAGACAAAATCATCCAGAGAATGATCAAATAAGTAGATCGATTTCATCGGATAATATACCCTCTTTAAATATGCCTGCAAAGAACAATTCAGCGCATTTCTTATCGGATGATAAACGAGATCTGACACAACGCAATGTGAAGAGAGCAATGTCGAACGAAATATCTGGTTCTGATAAAGAAAAAAAATTTCATCTTACTGATCCACAATTTTATAAGGAAGAGACGGCTTATATTGATATATTTGAATCATTGAACAAAACTAAAAAAATAGATACTACTATATGGACCACGCAGAAACTAATGGAGTCGTTGCCGTTAATTATCACAACTACAGAATTTTTTGTACCTAGGTTAACATTTTTGCCATACTTTATCGAGGCACCGACAATTACAGCTTCCAGTATAATTACAGAAAAGAAAGAAATTTTCGAGATAACTAAATCATCTTTATATGAATACATAACAGTTACTGATTTTAGATACAGTGAGGATTACGATAAACGAAATTATGCAAGCATATATAAAGAGTACGAGTACGAAGATATAACTTTTAAAATTTCAGAGATTGTATCATTGACACAATCGCCGGTTACGTTAAGTGCTTCTATAATACCAATATCGACTACGTTGCCACTACTTTATATGACAGAATTAACAATTCTTTCGATGAAGGAAGCTGCAATATCAATCACTGATTTAACTATAACACCAATTGTTGCGATTACTACTGAAGTAACTGAGATTCCTATCACAATTCCAATGATAGAAAGTTTTACAATCGAATCTATCATGCTATTAACTCCATTTTTAGAAGGTATGACGGATATTACTTTAAAGATTACAATTCTTGTAGCTACTAAAACTTTAATTGAAGAGATATCCGCTGTAACAGAGGAGGAAATTGTGGAAAGTATATCAACAAGTCTAGCAACGGAAATAACACAAAGTTCATTTATTGAAACAAATATATCTTTATATACATTCTTGACAGTACCATTATTTGGGACACAAACAGAATTGATGATTGAAACTACAACTTCTATTGTATCAGTTTTAACATCTCTGGCAATTACAACAGCTTCTCAAATTGCAACATCAGAATCTACTGTTGGCGAGAATATAACTTTGCATAAAGTTGAGAGTACTGCAATCGCAAGTTCGCCTATGGAACAAACGGAAACGATTTTAAGTACGTCGACAGTAATTGTGACAACAACTTTAATACCGGAGGATGAGAGTCCAGTGTCACAAATTGAGAAAACTATAACCGCGGAGGAAACAGCTACAGAAATTCCAACGATTACCGAAACTCCAATACCTACTGAAATTATAATAATTACTACTGAAACTTTAACAACAGCTACGGAGATTCCAATGACTATAGAAGCTACAACAATTATAGAAACTTCAATTCTTACTGAAATTTTAGCAACTCTTAAAACTCCAATTATTGAAGAAACTGCAAGTACTAAAACTTCAACGCCCAGTACAATTCTAAGCTCACTTAAAACTAAAACAACCGAAATTTCGACAACTAGCAAAACTTTGACAATTACTGAGATTTCATTTATAAAAACTACAATTACTGAAATTCTACCGATTAATAAAACTATGACAACTGCGGAAACACCAATAACTATCAAAACTTCGACAGCCAGCAAAATACTAACGATTAGTACAATTCCAACTACTATAGCTACAACAATAACAACGGAAACTTTAACATCTACTGAAATTTTGACAACTTACAAAACTCCAATTATCAAAGAAACTACAAGTGCTAAAATCATAATGCCTACTGAAACTCTAATGCCTATTGAAACTTCGACAATTACCGAAATTACAACATCTACAAAAATTACTGAATTTCTAATGACTAATAAAAGTGTAATAACAATGGGGACGCCAACATCTATCCAAATCCTAACAACTAGCGAAATTCCAACGATCAGTACAACTCCAACGACTATAA
>NW_012130068.1:8891163-8910463 GCF_000143395.1 Atta cephalotes | reverse complement strand
AACGTCTTCTGTAATAGAATATGAAGAAACTAAAGAATCTGAAAGATATTATGAAACCACGAGAGAAGAAATAGCGACAGAACGTACAATTCGGATTACTACAAAAGAAGTTACTATCATCGAAGAAACAACACCAATAACGTTTTTTACGTTTTCTGTCGAAACGACTTCAGAAGCAACTTCTCCCGTAATCGAAACGATTACTTTACCCACGATAACTAAAGAAACTGTATTGATTGAAAAAATCACTGTTACTCCTGAAATAATGATCGAAGAAATGTCGTCATTATCGGAAGTTACATTAATTTCCACTGAAACAAGTACAATGCCAACAATAGAAACAAGTATTACGAGTAGTTTGGTATTCACAACAACCGCAACGACTGCTTTACTTTTGGAAGAAACTGCCATAGAAATTACAGAAACAAGTTTGATAACAACTATTACTACAACTGCTACATTGTTGCCAACTACTAAAAGACCAGAATATGTAACAATTTTAGAAGGTGCAATTACTGTGACGCTTGCTCCATTTTCTGAATTTATTCTATCAATAATAATTACATCGGAAACGCCTATGACTACATCGGAAGTTATTTCTACATTGCCAAAAACTGTATCAGAAGAGTTTACGATGTCAGCGACTGAAAGTCCATCAATAACATATGCTACTCCAATTTCTATATTACTTATCAAAACAACCATTTCTCCCATTGTTTCAATTTCGACAGTATCTACTGAAGAATTGCTAGAAGCTGAAACGGAATATTATATAGCAAAAGAGCCATTTTATGAAGAAGAATATAAAGAATATGAAGAATATGATACTGAAATACCAACTGAAAGGTGGTATTATTATGACGAATACAAAACGACAAAAGAAACAGCCGTAACAGAAAAATATACGAAATTACTTAAAGAAAAGACAACGAGTTCGCCTTTTATTGAAGGCACAACAATATCTTTATATAAAATAATAACTTCGGAGTTTACAAAATACCTAACACATTCTGAAGCTGCATCAACTTACATTAATGTGATTTCAATCGTGACTACTTCAGAAATATCTTATACCGAAAAAATTACTTCAACTTCTACCTTAGAAACGTCCACATCGACTATAGCTGAAAATATAACAACAGTTAAAATGGAAACTGAGTTAACAGCGTCCACTACAAGTAAAGAAGTAGAACCAATAATGTGGTTAACTTTTGGTTCTACTGAAGAATATACTCTTCCCTCTTCAACAACTTTCAAAATTCCGACGGAACCACTTGAATATCTAACGATTCCTCCCAAGTACACGGCTATAGAATGGTTCACGGGAATCTGGGTCACCTCACCAAAATTCACTACAAAACCTAAAGAAATTCCAAAGATTGCATTAAAAAAGACTACAATTCCAGAAGAAGTTTCAGAGACTGAGACTGCCGTGGAAAAGTTAACTTCTTTTTTCATCTCATCAACGCTAACGACATTACCGGAGAGAGAAGTTATTGAAGTATACGTAACAACTATGAGTACTGCATCTTCTGAAATGGAAGATATTATCAAAACCGCTTATGAAGTTATCACTTCAGCGATTCTGGGAGAAGAGACTATTCCGAGTGTAACACCATTTATCACGTCTGAAGCTGAAACTGAACTTGTATTTACTACGATGAGCAAAAGTGAACGAGAACTGTTGAACGAGTTACTACAACGATTCGAAAAGCTCAAACAGTATGAAAAAGAGATGGCGGAGAGAGAAGAAAGGTTCAAGGAAAAAGAAAAACAGTGGGAAATAGAAAAGGAAAAATGCAAAAAAATGATGCAACGTACATCTGTGACATATGCTCCAGAAGAAACAATTATACCTTACACTATAGAGAAAAGCACATTTATCACATACATTACAAAAGGGACAGAGGAAATGCAAATTACAGATTATATAACTTTAATACCGTATGTTACTACATCTATCATGGATTTGTATAATATTGGTTTAACTTCAATTGAAACTACAACTTTATATGCTACCAAAGAAATGTATACTATAAGTTATGTATTCGAAACGACTCTATTTAGTATAACAGAGGAAACCATATCTGTGACATATACTACGGAGAAGACGGAGAAAGCAATAGAAGAGATTACATTTACGCCATACGTTATGGAAGAAATAGAGGAAGCGCCTTACACTACGGAGAGAAGCACATCTATTACATATCTTACAGAAGAAATAGAAGAGATACAAATTACGGATTATATAACCTTCTTATATATCACTACAGCTAGTGTAGATTTATATAGTATCGGCTTAGCTACAATTGAAACTACGACTCCTTATACTGTTAGAGAAATATATACTACGAGTTACATAACTCTTTATAGCGAACCTTTATTCGTTTCACCTACTATTACTAGTCCAACTACTATTACATTAGTCACCAGTAAGTTCATTACTTTACCTAATACTACATTTAGTAAAAGATTTGAAGAAATCAGTGTAACTTCAGTTACAACCCCTACGTGGTACACTACAGAAGAAACATACATAGCAACTTATACAGATATTTATGGTAAACCTTTATTCACTTCACCGGAATTAGAGTTTATAATCACTTTATCGACTATAGCTATTAGTACGACTACAGAGGTAAAATACTATGAGGAAATAAAAAAATTAAGAGAAAAATTGCGTAAGAAAGAGCGTGAATTAGAAGAGAGAGAAAAGATTCTATTGGAAAGAGAGAAAAGATTAGAAAAAGATATAATGGAATTTAATAAAAACGTGAAAGAATTTGAAAAGAAAAAACATCAATTATATCGTTCGAGACTATGCTCACAAGTTTATCAACGCCAGTGCCGCCGACTGAAAGAACTACTGTAAAAGCTCAATTAACAACGCAGATTAAAAAGATAACTGAAAAGAAAGAAAATCGAATGACTACAAAGATGGAAATTACTCAATATACAGAAATGAAAGATATCGAAGAAAAGGAAATAACGTATATTCCTGAAAAACCTGTCACGCAGGAAGAAGAAGAAATAATGACAAAACGAGTTTGTTTGAACGTTTTAGAAAATACAACGATTCCTTTCGATAAAAAAAGAAGAGATATTGTAACCAAAAAGATCTGTCTGCCGTACGTTCTGGAAAAAAAAGAAGAAGAAAAGAAATCAGTTGGTCGATTAAGTAGAAGACTTCTCGCTTTACCAAATACGAAGAAAATTAAAAGACCGAGATGGAATGTTCCATTCAATTTTCGGCATCGCAGAAGAGAGAAAGAGACTATTCGTAAGATTGACAATCTGCAGCTGTTGGATTATGACTGGCTGAGCAACGATATCACTAAGCCATTGCAATATTTTAAAGGTTTCACTAGAATTTATAGAAAAAAGAAGAAATTTCCAAAAAAGATTGCAATGCAAAAAAACACGACCGATGATTTTCAAAATAGTACTTCTCTATGTGAACAACGTTTTACAAATGTTTTTCATTATCATGAAAGTGTCTTCCAACCAACTGCAACGTTCATGTTGAATAGTAAAAAATATGAAAAAAAAAACGCATTCTTCAGGCACGGTTTGATTACCACAAGAAAAAGTGACTGTTACATTGACAACAAAGCAAGTATTCGAAAGAGAGACGTTTCATCGATAGAGAACAATGAACGGTCGAAGAAAAATACAGTCAATATTTCAAATGAAAAAGCAATAACTGCAGCCGATGAAATTTATACGATAAACGTACTGCACCTCAATTACGATGAGGATAAACAAACGCATAAAGTAATATCTGCTAAACCAGATGAAGACGAACTAACAGCAATTTTATTTGAATCAAATGATGATATTTATGTAACTAAATTTAGAAAAAATAAGAAAATCACAACGCCAAACTATAAGATTGAAGAAGAGAAAAATGAAGATAATGAAATATCAGACAAAATGGAAAAAAAAATAGAAGAATATAATGACTATATCGAGGATTTAGTAGAAGGTATATGCTAAAAAGATCTTAACTTTTCGAATATCAATATTTCTATGGGATTTCATTTTTTAATATTTATTTATGTTATAATACTATTTGTGTGCATTGCGCAAATAATCACATTCGGAAAAAAATATAATGATGGAAACTATAACAACTATAAGCTTTTTAGAATTAATATACGTAGTTGAATTATAATTGCAATTGTAAATTATAATTGCAATAACTATAACAGTTTATTCAACTATACATTAATTCTATAAAACTTGTATAAATTATTAACTTTATAGATGTCGCTATTCTTTTTTCTGTATAATTAAATTATACAGAATTCATTTTTAAGGTTTTATTGCAGTAGATATTAGAGAATCTATTTTTTGTATGTTATGACATTGTAACACATATATTTCTCTGTTTAATTTTTTTTAATATTATAGATTACATGAATTATAAGGAACATGAAACATCAACACAAATATATAATGGGAGATTATTAGATAATGGAAATAAGGATAAAAAAATGACAAAAAAAGAAAAAGAATTATTGAATCAAATGTGGCCTACTGAGAAAAATACAATGTATCATTTAGGCGGTGCTAGATTATGGGAGCTCGATTTTGTTACGGAATCCATAGTTGTATTATCTACGACAACTGATAAAAGTAAAACCATTGATAGATCGATCATTAGAACGACCTGTTTTGATGCTGTTCTTAAAAGAAATGACAAAATAAAATCTAATATATCTTATTATAAACACCACTTTAATAGCAATAAGATAACAAAACTTGTTTCTATTGAAAAACGAGATGTCAGTCTTGAAAACGTAACGAGAATGAATGCATTGCGTTACGAGTTAAGAACGAAGCAACCTAGGGTAGCAAAGAAATTAAAACGCGAATCGCAAAAGTACAAACCAAATCATTACAAGCAGCAAAGTTTCGAAAAGAAAAGAATAGTAAGACTTAACGATTTCCGATGTACCAGCGAAGATTCAACAGTGAAAAACCGCAAGCTATGCATTGCTAATACGAACAAATTGAAGCGTCAAATTGTTAGGCATGAAAATACAAACAAACACAAAAAGAAGCAACTAGCAAAATCGCGAACATCACAAAATTTACATTCCCTTCATAATACAGATAATGGTATTGTAAATAAAAAAAATGCATATCGTAAAACGACAACTGCCAATCAATATCTTCAAGTAGGGTCTACTGATAAGAAAAACAGTGAGAAAGTAATGCATTCTAATATCATAAATCATAAAAATAAATCAATATCTGCGTCGCATAAACAAAAAATCCATAATTGTTTTAATTGCATTTGTGATATCGCGAATGTAATTAACAATATAAGATCTGTACTTGACAGAACAAGCTTCTCATTAAACGAAATTAAGGCACTTAATTGCAGCGAATATAAAGAGATACAGGATAAAATAGTGATCTCAATGGATTCCGACATGGAGGAAGCCAAAGAATTTCCCCAATCGCATTACAACATTGAATCACTTAAGGGACAGAAATATATTAAACTAGAAGAACTAGAAGACAATTTGAAAAGCAACTCGGAACTTGACAGCGGTACTTCCATCGCAAGTTTTTCATCAATATTTAATATTAAACATGGCAATAATATAAAGAATTTTTTCCAGATAATGATGTTGTTTCATTACCCGGTCTTAATCTCAATTTACCCTGTAATCAAGACAGCAATAGTATCACATGGCTATCAAGCATTAGCAGACCGAGTTACACATGGAAAAGAACGGATGGTATTGCACTCTTCGGTGCGGCATCACATTGTTCTGTCATATTCGAATTCGAAAAGAAGCATTTCACAACAAAAGATGTCATAGATATAAGGCTCAATATCGAATAATTTATGATGTATAAAAGATGTTCCAGTAGTTTTACACGTTGAAAACACTATATATTTAAAAAATTGTTCATTGTTGAGTTTTGTGTCTATGACATATTTCTTGTTCTACATTACAAGTTACATTATATGTGAAAACTAACTCACCAGTCCAATCCAATTTTTCGTATAATTAATGTAAGATTCTTTCGATGAAATTTGGAACTTACGGAATCGTTCGTTGTAGGTTTCGTGATGGAAAATGGCGATTTGGAATTGCGAAATGTGAATGCGAAAGACACGGGAAATTACACCTGTGTCATGACGTACATGAGCCCCGATAATGAAGAATCCGTGGAAACCACTTACGAAATCCATTTGCAAGGTAAATCACTAATTGAAATTTATATTTCAACGAATTCGAAGTCGATAAATGATTCGTTGACCTAAAAAGAGATCTTTTACAGTTGTCACGCTGCCGAGGTATATTGTGCATGGAGAAAATCGTTATCATGTACGATCTTGTGACGAAGGAGATTTGGATGTGCTGGTAACATATTTACCTCCAAAATTGAATAATATTATATGCGAGGCAGATGTTTGCAACGCTTACGTCTTAACACCGTCTTGCTCCCGAAGTCAAGTACGTTTCCTTATGTACGTTTTCTTATGTTAGAGAAAAGTGTTATCGATAACTGACATAGATCTTCTAAAGAGATACTTCCTTATTTCTTAGAAAAACTAACTGTTGCAGTTTATTAGTACTGATAAAAATATGATTTGTTTAGATATTTAAAGAGATAAAAACTTATAATTCATATATTTGTAGCTTGTTTCTACACAAAAATCAGCTAAAAATGCAAAAATAAAATTTATGGAATTTTCTTTTGCGAATTACATAATTTATATTATTGATAATATTATATTGCTTTACATACTTGTAGTTTCCTAAATCAATTTTATTTTTGTCTTAATATGGATTTTATAAAATGCAATGTAAACCATCATCCAATGGCGACATTCCAAGACGGGCCTATCTCTCATGAGGTTTTCGTAACAATGGATTATTTTCCGGAATTAGATTGTTAGCCTAATATTCAACTTCCAGCTTGGAGGATTCATATATATATTCACAGATATATTCATAGATATATATGGAACCTACAATTTAATGCCAGATCCGAACAGCGCTGATAATCAAAAATTTCTTAATCACCAGATGGAGTCATTTTTGGCTACTTAATGTGAAAAATCGCGTATGATTGAATCCGAACATATCGCGATTTAATCGCATCGAATGGCAAATCACTCGACGTCTCGTAATGTAAAGCAGCATATTTATAAAACAGACTCTATAAGCTTATACCTTAGGGTCACTTTACGATTCGCCGATTAGCTTAATCGGCTGATTAGTCCAATAGCATTTACCGTCAAACGAAATGATAAATGCAATTGCCCAATTTCAATGGACTAATCGGCCGATTAAGCTAATCGGCGAATCGTAAAGTAACCTTTAATCTTTATAGTGTTGCATTATAGTATCAAATAGTCCTATCAAAACTGAAGACAATCGTATATTTATAAGAAAATCTTCAAAAAAAGAAACTCGCATTACATGTTTGCATTCTGCAAAACAACATAAAATACCTATGTATATGTTTATAAATGAATGAAAAACGTTTTATATAAGTGATAAGAGTCTAGAAAATATACATATTTATTTGTAAGTATTTGTGTAGATGGTTCTTATGAAAGAAAAAGAATAGGAATATGCGACATTATTATCTACTGTCATTTTGGGATCTATTTTGTCAGACTCTCATTTTTCATAATTTTTGCTTATCTTACGAAAAAGATAATTATTGCAAAATTATAAAAAGTATTACAAAAGCTGCTATATTTTCTGATAAAAGACACTTTCTAGTTTATATTTATGTTTCTAAAGTTTTATTTTTAGCTTCCGTTTAAGAAATATTGTCCAAAAACAAAATAGTTTCAATGACCTTCCTCTACTACATAAAATAAAATACATTCTAGACTCTTAATTTTGATCTAATAATGTGCGCTATTCTTGGTTATAGATTACAGTAAATATTCTGTTAGTGCCATCGCATATCGTTAAACTAATGACGGTCGATCTCAAACGCTGCAACATCTTCTGTCTTAAAGCCATTCAAGATAAACTTTCGCTGATACTGAGTAAAAATCTGCAAATCTTCCTCGGAAAGACTAGTTAGTCGACGAACATATATTTGTTTTACCTTGTCGCAACATACTCTCTACTTTTTTACAAATATAAAAATTAACTTCATTCTATTTTATCTGATTTTGTCTGTACACTATCGCTCAAAAATATTTATCCGTTCTTTATCTTTCTTAATTGAATGAAGAGAATTTTAATTTTTCTTAATCTTTTAGATGTTAGACTTGATAATAATACTTAATAGCTCAAAATTTTATATTCTATATATGTAAAGACAATATAGTAGAATTAGAATGAAATTTAAGAGTAAAAAACTATTAACATCGAGGTGAACAAAATACTTTTGAGTGGTAATGTATATTGTATTTTCATTAAAGTTTCGTTAAGTTACAAAGAATTTTTTAATTTTTCTGTTCGAAAGATATATTCTCTCTCTTTCTCTGCAGCAAAATATCTGTGATAAAATAATTAATGAATACTTATAATTTTATTAGATTAAAATAAAGGAATGTTGCGACTTTATATAACTCACAATACATCTCTATAGAGTTCTTTAACTATAGTTATTTTCAGATTGCCGCATTACGAGCAGAGACTGGTGCCGATCGTTGAAAAGTCGTCGTTCGCAAGACGGAAGAGAGGGAAAACCGATGCAAACGTATCCGCCGGAAAATCCAGTAATATCGGCTTATTCTCCAGCTGTCCAGCGGGATATGGTCTTCGTGATACACATTGTGGTAAGTGATTCGCATATCAGAAAAATCAATACGATATAATCAATTAATTAACAGCTAACGGATTTTCTTTCAGTTCCTTGTAACGTGGGCACTTATAGCGAGGACGGAATATCGCACTGTAAAAGATGCCCACCCGGTACGTATCAACCGAATCACGGTGCCAGAGTTTGTCGTACGTGCACTAATCCAACGACAAAAGGTTGTTACAATATGGTATGTATCCGATGCAATTTGTAAAATATATGCACAGTATGTGCATATACCTGAAGAGTTTCTAGACAAAAATTTTAAAAAATTAACGAATTCAGATATCAGCTTTTGTTCATATACTTATATTTATTGCTTTCTTACAATGTAATACGAATTAACTTCATCAATTCTATTTTGCCTGATTTTTTCTACACGCTATTGCTCGAAAGTATTTATCTACTTTGTCTTTCTTAAATGAAGAGAAGATTTAGGCTTTTATAATTTTCTCTTTTAGATATTATTAGGTTTAATAATGATATTTAATAGCTCAAAATTTTACATTTTACATATGTAAAGAAAATATGATAGAATTGGAACGGAATTTAGAATTTATAAAAATATATAATATATGTATTTCTTTTCCAAAATTATTTTTAATGATATCTGATGATGATGATAATGATATAAGTTACATTTATTAGTGTGGAAACTGGCATTAATCTTTAAGACAACTAACAAATAATTTTTAATATCAGTCTTTCACATTATTGCGGTAGTAAGTCATTTTCTCTCATAGCTCTGGAATTCTTTCTCCGCTGTAATGGTAACTTTGGCGAGTATTGGCGCAATACTGTCGATATGTTTGCTGTTACTATGGATAATCTGCTGCGCTAAGAAGAAATTCTACGTAAAGCGAATAGCTGGTCTTATTATTAGGGAAAATACGTTTGAAAAAGAGGTAAAATTATATAATATTAAATTTTAAGAAATAATAGAAGATAATCGATTCTTTTTATTTTACAGAAACATGTGGAGGAGCAACCGTTGATTAAAAATGCAAGTGAAAATGAAGATCAGCAATGGGACAGCGAGTACAGAAGCAAGAAAAAGAAAGGAAAGTTTTATGTAAATAAAAAACACCGAAAACAAAACGAAACAAAAAAATATAAAACGCACGTTCGTAAAATTCTTGAATAATACGATTAATTTTTTATCAATCTTAAAAATTCTCACGTTAAATTTAGCAGAATTTAAGTTAGTCCAAAGTTAATTTCGTTTTTTATTTCGCTATAGCTATACGAAGATGAATGGGGATCGCATCGTATAAAGAAGGTTCCAATAATTAGCCCAGACTCTTATCGATCTCATGAAGATTATAACAATCGTAAGCATCTTTTGATATATAAAACTTCCGATACTGTTTCTTCATATAAATGTTACGTTTTTCATGTGTATATAATAACTCTATTTTATGTAGATTATCCAAAGCGATCATATCGTAAAGGACCGTGCCTGCCAGAATGTGATTTTGATACATGACATATCTGTAAGAAAACTTACTGCGAATAATGAAGAGAATTACGTAATTTAAGAGAAACCTGTAAGATATTTTAGGCTCAATTATGAATTGAAAAACTATGTAATATTTATCCGATTACATGCATATATTTTTAATATATAACTATCCCTACTAAATAGCTATGTATTACATTAATCTTTGTATTAATTACATCTTTATATTGGAGATAACGTATATGTTATAAATAAATGTTGTATGCATATGTATATGAACATTTTGAGATATTATTTTAATTATATAATTATATAATTATATAATATAATAATAATTATAATACTATAATATAATAATAATATAATATAATAATAATAATTATATAATTATATAATTTCAACATTTTAGAAGTATCGATTACATTGTTCAATAAAAAATGACTTTTTTTCTAACATTGGAACGAGATAAATCATACATCCTAGTTTTTTGGATGCTAAATACAAATCCGATTTCCAAAACTCCATCACGTTACAATGTTGAGAAAACAGTTAGTGGCAGAAAAAAGTCGTTAAGTATTTTGTTGTATTAAATATATTATATATTTTATATTTAAAATAAATATATTATATATATAACTATATGTGACGTGCGGATGTTTTATTACAATTATGATATAAAGACAAAGGTATGCTCTTGCTCATATTTCCGAAAGTACCAATTCAGGGATTTGTTGTTCACCCAATATTAAACAAGGCTAAAATGATACATGGGGACACTCGGTTGATAGTTGAATGTAGTCCTAAACTGAAGGATTTTTAGGGCTATCGTAGACAAAATTCTGTAACAATAAAGCGTGGTCAATAAATTACCAATTCATCATCGCCACCAATCGCAATGTTCATGACATCAAATCAGAAGCATCACTAATTACTTGATGTTTCTTGTTTGTTTTAGAAATCCTTAGTTCCTCGTAGACATTCGTAATGAGACGTAAAGATGTTGTTTAAGGGCAGAGGATTTCCTGGTTTTTCAAATAAACAACGCTATTCTACGTCTCAATATGAATATTGACGAAAAACAAAGAATTTCTAAAATTTTGTTTCAATCTACATATTATAGTTTTTCGTAAAAACTTTCCAGGGTTGTATATACTTTTTAAAAGTATTTTAAAAATATTTTGAAATTCATGTTCCGTTGTCAACGGAATTCGAAGCCCTGATTACAATATTATAAATAAAGTATTTCTGATGGGAATATTTCAAATTTTTTAATATTTTAAAATATTAAAAAATTTAAAATATTGATTTGGAAACAGGACCATTTACTTGAATAAATCAAATTAATACCAAAAGCACCGGTTACGGTTAAAATTAGATATTGAGAATAATATACATTTACAGAAAGTATTTTACATAAAGTAATAATGTAATCTTTTTACGGACTCTCCAATTCAAAACCAAATAGAATCCAAAATCTGGGCAAATAGATATCACTATGATTCTTGAATAAAGAAATTTAAAATTATATTTTGCGTACTAATTACCACGCTGATTCTCATTTGCCCGGATTTTGGATTCTATTTTATATAAAGTCGGAACATTCATTTTTTTATTAAGATTCGATATTTATCTGGACTATCTGGAATTAATTTTTCTTTACAGTTTAATTTGCAGTTTATTTGAATATTTATAAAAATTATATTTATGAATAAGTCCCATATGGGATTTGGTTCTTCTTGGCGTGCTATTTTATTTGTGCGTTTTTGTCGTACGATAAATATAGAACAAAGAGATCCTCGGATCTCTCTATCCCATAGCCAATCAACAAGCTTGAAAAATTTGTCATACAACAAAAACGTACGAATATCATCCTTATGCGTCAACGATGTTAGGAAAAATTTGCGAAAACATAGAAAAACACCTATTTTACAAATTTACCTATTTTACAAATGACATGATTCTATTTCAAATATAAAATGAAAATGGTTTTCGAAAAATCATTTAAAATAGAAAATGTAAAATGCTATTTCCATTTACATACATATTTAAAATGGAGCTATTTTAAATATTATCCAGTCCTGATGATTTGAACACTTCGAACATCGCCATTGCTCGCTCGTCTCTTTTTCTGGTGAATTAATGAACCTTGGTATCAAGCGGTCATAGAGAATGTGAGATCTTGCAAGTGATAGTTCTATTGCAAAGCCTCAGATAAGTTTAGAATCTCTCTCTCTCTCTCTCTCTCTCTCTCTGATTAATTGATTTAATATCTATACATTAGAGATTATTTCAACATTTGATATTGTATTGGATTGTTCGGAAAGTTCGTGCCAATTTTGAAGGAAAATTAAAACGTAGAAGATTAAAATTTTTAATTTATTATATTTAAATCTTTCATTTATTATATTTAAATCTTTTGCGGCACTAACTTTCCGGACGACCCAATATATCAAGTAGCAAGAATATGTTCTGATTGATCTCTTACTTTTTCTTCTTATTAATTTGAAACGTTGTTCTATTAAAATTATAATTAATTTATAAAACAAGGTTTAAATAAATTTGATTAATCTTGTATAAGAAAAGTAAATTCTCTTATAAGAAACATTATTTCAACATTATGGGTAAGTTTATTGCTATTTCTATTTCCGTCAGATTACATAGATCTAAAGCAATATCCTGATTGACTCATCGGCTCAAGTTTACACTTTACGATTACTGTTACGGAATTTTGTCTGCGGTAGCCCTTAATTAAACCGCTAAATCCGAATAATTAATAAATTCAATATGGCGAATTTTAAAAATTTCAAAAATATTCGAAAAAAATTTGAATTGTTGCGAAAATTTATGTATACAAAAGTCTTTCTAATTTTGAATTTGTTAATTTTGACATTCGATTCGTATTTAGTCTAAAAATCCCTTAAGTTTAAATAAATATAAAAACTTGAAAACTTTTTACATTTAGGAAATCGTTAATAACCTAATTCACAGTTTTTTCACAATAGATCTTACATTTAACCGTATCTCATTAACCATAGTCAACATGAAAAATTCTTTTTAAGAGTTGAAAGTCCTAAGAACATGTTTGATTGCAATAAAACTTCAATACATTACATATTATTACAATATGACAAAGTAACCGAAAAAATAACTTTTTGCAACTTGAATTATCAATTCAAAACGATAGAAAGCCAATGTAAGCCAGTCATAGGTTCGTGTGCAAGAATTCTTATATGTGAAGTGAAATAAAAATTGCAGACATTTCGATTCTTATTACTGAGTCGCCTTCAATACAGAATTGAAATATATTTTACTTGCTGACTTACATTCGCTTTCTACCTTTTCTGCAATTTTAACTATCAATTTCTCAAAATTGTAATGTGATGAAACAATTTGGAAATTACATTATTTGTATTTATTGTAAAAAAAACTGCAGGAAATGACTAGTCTTATTTTAATATTATTTTTGTTGAAGTATTATTAATTTGCTACGTATTTCATTCACGTTTTTTTTTTTATCAAATGTTAAATGAGAAAAATGATATTTATAAATACTTATAAATACCTTCTTATACTGAAGATTTGATATACTAGTAACTTTCTATTATCTTAATTTCAGCATTGTATTTAAAGAATGGTGATTGATATAATTAAATTAATAAAAATAGTAATTAATATTCACATCATATATGTTTATACATGTATTGCTGAAATTAAGATAATTCAATAAAAAATTATTAATTATCCTTATCAAGTTCACAATGTAAATTAGCCAACTGCAAAATAGAACTCAACTCTAGTAATGCAAGGAAGAAAACGAAATGAGTAATAAATGATGTAGAAAATGAATTTAATACCTGATGGTATTCCAGATGATTATATTATTAAGATTGTAGAATTGAAAATTCACAATAAAAATGATATAATCTTAAAATAAGCTTCTATATCTGATAGATATCAGATATCAATAAATCATCTTTATTATAAACACATACATTTTCTATTACATTATTCTAGCTAGTAAATAAACTGCTCACAGCATTGATGTAGGATATCATACTAGTCTGATGCAGTCATGTAATCTGAAAAACAGAATGATAATTAAGAGTAATATTTTTATCAATTAATCAAAAATATGTATTGATGTGTATCCACAAATAAAAACCAAGGAATTTATTATAAAATACCTGATTCGCAAGGCGACACAACGTACTGAAAATTTATTTTTTCAACTGATAACGGACCATGAACAAGGGAAGGGAAAATGGGATGCCAAGAAAAACCATAAATCCAAGTAGCAGAAAGTGCCTATTTTGCAAGCTGAAGGGCATGTTCTATAAAGAATATCATGATTAAATATCCAATGGCCGCTTCATACATCAGGTTGTTATGCAATTATATTATATATATATGCGAATTTGTACTCACATATCCAGGAACGCCATCATAAGGATTGTGATGCATGCTCCTACGAATCGCGCTCGTTGTAAATCTTCTCACCTGGTGAGCGATCGAATTTGCTGAATTTATCATATTTGAGAATAAATGCTCGACCAAACCACCAAAACTAAATTTGTTGATTTGTTCCTACGTTACCCACTATTGCGCACTCGTGCACATACACAATTACACATATGTACAGATATTAGGCATGGTAACTACAGATAACGGCCAGTGTTGCCAAGTTATTTTGATATAGAACCAGAGAGAAGTTTGAGAGCGGTTATGCTCAGGATTTAGCTGTTACTTTATTTTGAAGCGCCTCTATGTTCACAAAATGTGAATATTGAACTATGTAACTAATGTCCGGTCGATAATGTCCACGATTTTTTGATTGTGTTCTTCGCTATATCCACGAATTTCGGTTCGTTAAATAGACAAAATTGTAAGTTGCTTATAATAAAACTTGTTATAAACGTCGGATTAATTGTTCGTCTTTGTGTCTTCCACACACAGTGCGACATAGTGATCATGTCATCTTTAACTTTGTTTAACACAACAAGGATGTAATGATCCATTGTGTCATTTGTGTCGCTTGTTGAAAGGCACTTTATCTAACGGACCGAAATTTTTGGACATAACGAAGAATATAATAAAAAAAATCGTGAAAAATTATCCGATTGAACATTGACTAATTCAATGTTCACATTTTATGGACATAGAAGCGCTTCAAAATAAAGAAAGAGGTTCCACACAATAAAAGGAATAAAGAACAGAGAACAGAGAATAAGAATTTCAACCTATCAGAAATCATATATTATAAAATACACAGTTTATGATAGGTTGAAATTTTTATTCTCTGTTTTCTGTTCTTTGTTCCTTTATTGTGAGAAGTCCCTAACAGCTAAATAACCGCTCTCAGGTTTCTCTCTGATATTTCTGAATATTATGGAGAATATTATAGAGAATAAGAGGCTGAACTAGGCTTTGAAAAGTGTGGTCAAAATCAGGTTTCTAAAATTAGCATTGGTGATGCTCTATAGGCGGCATTCGAATCGCAAAACTTCTTTCATAAACGCTTACGCATGTCAGAAAGAAATGTGGTAAATTGTCATTAAAATTGATGCATAGTTAATGCTACGTGATTACATCTATTTTTTGACTCTGTCAATAAAATCGTATCATCAAAAGTGAATGTGATTCGTGTCTGTATATCCACTACAATTTTATCGACTGTATCAGAAAATGGATGTAATCACGTAGTTCTCAAACCGAAAATGGATGTAATCAAGTAATTGAATATGGATGATTTCAATAAAAAAGTAAAAGAAAAAAGATCAGTCTCTCTTAGGTTCCTTTTTGATTAAACCCAGAAAGAATTAAAGAAAAATGAAACGGATTCATCAAAAGCCGCCATTTTCAGTTTATCCCAGGAGTTATAGTAGAAACATAAAGATGACTTTTTTATGCTGATCCTCATTTGAATGCTCATTTTTAGCAAAATAGATCACGTGATCAAAATTGATGCTTGATATTCGTTAATTTCTATGAAGTGATTTATTTTGACGTCGAAAATGAGCATCGAGCATCAGCATGAAAAGGCACCTTAAGAGAATATACGTTGTCGCATACATTAGTATAGTACCACTCTAATATTGTGTACATGTACAGCCAGTCACAGAAAGGTTCTCTTTTCTGATTGGTTCTGCCATTTATAGTGCACTTCCGCAAATGCATATATGTACAGCCGGTCACAGAAAGTAGGATACAATTTGCTCACCGAGCGATTGGTTCTTACTAATGGATCTAACTATTTTATGTTCAATCGTTCTATGAGCAAGGCTGAGTTCCGAAATCTATCGAAAAATGTGTTGCAACTTTCTGTGACCAGCTGTACACATATATACGTATTTGGGAAGTGCACTATAAATGGCGAACCAATCAGAAAAGAGAATTACATTATCCGCTCTACTCTCCCTTGATTCTCTCTGGCCAAACTTATAACATATACTATACATATTGTAGAAAAGTATATGGATGCTGGATCTATCTTGGGTACGTTTTGATATTTTCTTTTAGTGCTGAAACTATATATGTTATGTATAGATTTCTAGCTATAGATTTCTAGCACTAGCAGTGAATATCGGAATACATTCTTTATAGATCTATGATGAAAACCATCGACATATAGTACTGTAGCAGGATTCTTTAAACGTTTTATCGATGATTGTCACTATCGTTAACTAGCCAATGACAGGACTATCGAACTATAAGAAGAAAGCTCATTAGCTATCACTAATTAACGATTGTGACAATTGTCAATAAAACATTTAGAGAATCCCGCAACTGGATGGAACATGCGGCGAAATTTTTCAGATTTTTCATTTTAACGGATCTATCTTTTTCTTCTTCTTGACGAATGGACTGGCATCTAACAAGAATGGAACTTGAGGCCATTGAGTGTCTGCGAAGAATTGAACAAATAAAAAAAAAATTGGAATGCAATGCACCGGCCATCCCAAACCGGGCAAATGTAACAAAAGATGATGCAATTAAAGCAAAAATGAAAGCCTTCCCTCTAGACACTAGGCGTCTGCGCCTACGAAACCGCTGCTTCGGCGCCGTACGGACGAATAAAGGGATTGTCGGTGGTGTAATATAATTGCACAGTTAAAACCACGGTCACGTTTTTAAAAAAAATGGTGATGCAACATCCGAAGCACTAGGCGAGATGCACGTCCAACCCACTCGAGTAAACTCACAAGACTCTTAACGAATCTAGAAAAAGTAAAGTAAATACATAGACGTAGTATCTCTAGACCGAGTGTATAGCAATTGCACACAAACGACATGAGTCAATTGCGCATAAGCTAATCACAGTGCTAGAAAAAAAAAATAAAAAGACTTCCTACAGAAGTCGCTGTAATAGTGGGCAATTGTTACAGATTCTTTCAGATTTACGTGCGATACCTGCAGAAAACTTAACTCGTACGACACCTGGGATTGGAGTCAGCGCGTCACGGCTATGTCGAGACTCCCAGTGCGCTTGTGGGATGTAGGTCTCGACAAGCAACTAGTCGGAGTGAGCGACTATCTACGCTCTAGCTATGCAGGCTGGTTCCGAGCTTGTAACACAGCTCACTCGTCGGGGCCAAGACCTTTAGCCAGCATGTAGCTATCAACCATTACCCCCGCGATGGTCCTATCCATGATTGGACGTGGGTAGTTGCCCAGTCCTCGCGATACCAATTTCGATCATTGGTCAGATCTTCGTAGAATATGGTACTTCTAATTTGCGCCGCCGACACTGATCGGCCAATGCTTCGGGAGCCGCCGGGGATGCTTCATATAGGAATTGCTCAATCCCGGGTCTCGAGGATGGGAGCCAAGCTTTCAACCTGATCAGCCTCTTTTCTGCGAAAGCTAATATATTGGCTTGTCCATAATCCTGAGACAATGAAGTAATCAAATAGCTTCTTGCCTATCGGAACAAGTCGATTTTATATGGGGTCGGCAAAACTCGAACTCGGAACGGTAAGTCACGAATTGAACGCACAAGGCGTGTAATCACAGACGCCCGAGGGCAATTGCTACAGTGTGCAAGTGAACCACTCCCACTAGACCGAGCATTCGAGGAGGAAGGTCCTCATTTAAAATTACGCAATTAAAAGGACGCACTCATGTTTGGCCAGGAGCGGTTCCCTTGCACACTGTAGCAATTGCTCACTGCCAATCACAGCGACTTCTGTGTAGGGAGTTTTTTATTTTTTTTAGCGCTATGAGATTGGCTTGTGCGCAAATGACTCATGTGCAATTACTATACACTCATGTTGACCCAGATTTTCTTTCTCGTTTCGCGCATGCATGAGAGAAAATGTACCTGAGTATCGATTATGTATCTTTTTCCCTAAGGCGAAAATATGAAAAAATGAATATTTTTTGTATGTGGATATATGTTCATATATACATAAAAATTTTCACTTTTCACCTTTTCGCTCTACGAAAAAAGATATGTAGAAGATAATCAATACTCTGGGCCAATGAGTACGTCCTTTTTTAAATGAGGGCTACCTCCAAATTTCTGACAATGCTCGGTCACAGTATAAGTACATACAATATGGACACTGAGCGTCGGCACCTTTGATGTGAGTTCCAGGTCACATAACTCGCCGCCATGTTGTGGATTGGAAAATCGCTTATAAATTTGAGTTTTTATAAAGCTACAGAATGATTTTTCTAAATTAAAAAAAGACATAAAATTCGGTCGTGTCATGAAATTTATAGTGAATATATTTTTAAATCAGAATTATATAATAATATATAATAAAATGTTAATAAACTCATTATGTAAAAATAATATTCACATTAATAATAATAATAATAATACTAAACAGTAATAAGTAAAATAAAAATGATAATTGATTAAAATATATGAAATAATATATAAAAATTGTAATTAAAGTTGTAGTAATGAAGTTGTAATTTAATAATATACGTACACGCACGCACGCACGCACGCACACACACACACACACACACACACACACACACACACACACACACACACACACACACACACACACACACACACACACTACTACTTTA
>NW_012130068.1:8887422-8890754 GCF_000143395.1 Atta cephalotes | reverse complement strand
ACACACACACACACACACACACACACACACACACACACACACACACACACACACACACACACACACACACACACACACTTTATTTTACGAGAATACTTTAGCGTATACAAATATAACAGTCTACACAATATAGCGTCTCCGAAAAAATTTGATTTAATTTTTTAATAAAACTTAATTTTATTAACCCTTTGCCATACTTTTACAAATTAAAAAAAATTAAGCTTTGTACGAACGACGTACCACAGCTTTCACCCGTAATATTCATATTTGGCACGATTTCTTTACCACGAGTCTCACATAATATTGTAGGCGAAAGGGTTAATTATATTTTATGGAAAGAAGATGTAGCTAATCTAACCTGTAATTTCAACTTGCTGAAGGCCACATTCCTGATTGGAAATCGCATGAAACATTGGGGACCACATAAAAAGTTCAGTATCTGTCAAAATATTGTATGTACTTATACTGTGGCTAGAGATATTATGAGTGAATGTTTGGGCGCAGAACTCTTTTTCTACTATTATTCTATTAATCGAATTATGTTTCAGGAGAAAGGGAAGACAGTAGTATTCTTTAAAGTCAGGAGCGTGGTGGAAGGATTACGTGATATGTACAGTTCGGCTAAATTACACCTACTTTTGCTCCTTGTCGTCAGTGCGGAAAGGCTACTAACTATGAAACGCGAAACATGGGGGGTAATCATAATCTGTTCTTATTTTAAAATCATCTTAAATAATGTCTTGCACAAGGGAGTCGATTCTGATATCTTCAAATAAGATGAAAATTACAAAAGTGAGCAAATTTACTAGGTGACCAATGAAATTCAATCAGTATTCTAGTAAGTTCGCTCACTTTTGTAATTTTCATCTTGTTTGAAGATACAGAATCGATCTCAAGGAAAGATTTACTACCAACTTCATAATCGGAGATAAATTTTACTTCCACAACCGACTTTTCATTTATCAGCGCTCTGTGTCAAAATGCTATTGTCTATATGAGAATCCGAGTTACGAATTTTTTCAGAATTTTTTATCAACTTTTTAGTATTGCATTTTCTTATTTTTATCAACATAAGAAAGTACAGTATTAAGAATTCTGAAAAAATTCTCAGAACTTTATGAGAAGAAAATAAACAATTTTCTATTGCTGTTTTTCTGTAAAATCGATCAAGAACTTTTTGAAACATTATTATAAAATTATTTTTCAATAAGAACTTTCCAAGTTATGACTTGGAAATTACAATATCGCCAACATTAGAGTTCTTTAAAGTGTCTGATAATTAAAATTTTTTGAATATTATCTTTTAAATAATGTTCATAATCACGATCTTGATAACATATGTCAAGATAGATCGTTTGTTTTATTTTTATTTTTAGTATAAAAATGAATTTTTAATAATAAAATAAATATAACAATAAATATAACAATATATATATTATATATTATATATAATAAAAAGTTGTGACGTTATAGAGCAATTTGGACATTTAATGTGTTTTTTGGTTTTTTCAAAGTTTCAAAATATATAAGAATATCATGGACTTCTCTCCAGATCAACAAATTTTTTTATGTGGCTGTGTTATTAATGAAATTTAATAGTATTATCTTCTAAATAGCCTTGTAAATAACATATTATGAAAATTATTCAAAAGCGCAATAATTATTTTATATTATCTATTTTGCGACAAAAGTAATAAATTATAAAAGAATATTATATCTCATGTAGAAATTCGATATATACAATAAATGTGTTACTCATAATAAATTTAATATGTATCCATCCAATATTTTTTATTACTTTATTGATGAAATTGATACATTATTACGCAGTACTTTATTGTTTACATTAATAATTTATCTAATTAATAGTATTAATATTATACTTTAAATAGCCTTGATTATACATAAAATGTATTATTCCAAAATGTAATAACTAATAATAATTTTATATTCATCGCAAGATAATAAATTTAAAAAAAGATATTGTATAATATTTTGAATAAAAATTCAGTATACATATATAATAAATTTTAGAAAATTATTGTTTAATAAATTAACATATCGCTGTTCATAAATATAATATATCAATCTAATAATTTTTATTTATTTCATCGAAGAATGTTTCCAAAGCTTGCTGTCTTATACATACATTTCAAGATTGATTAAATTAGAAATAATTAGAACTAAGGCTCAAATAATTTATAAAATCAATATAATAAGAATAGGACTACAGCCAAGCAAGATCTTAATGTTGTGTTATTAAAATCGTTGTGTTTAAAAAAATTGAGAAAAAAACAAACAGTTTATTATAACATACGTTTCGATCTCTATTGGGTTATTCTCAATGTTAACATAAACGCAATTTAAAATTAACGACAATAACAATCAATTTTAATGACAAGAACTTAACGAAACATATGATTCTGCCAAAAATTGTAATATATAAAATTCATAGTAGTGTAAAAATATCGCTGTGGACATATGGTTGTAAGAATGTCGATATGTGAACGTAAAATTATAGATACATTACAGACGGTTGTCTTATAGAGTGATGTAATTACAAAACACTTGATGGTCATCGACAGTTATAGAGCAATACAAAGGCTTAGAGTTACAGCAATTGACTGACCAATGAAACAAATATAAATAGTCTAAAATCATAATTTAAAAGATTGTATAAATAATAATGTATAAAAATAAATATATGTCATAAGATACACAAAAATTTTTAAATTCTGGAGAAGAAACGTTCTAAAAATAAAAATAAAATTGAAAATTGTATAGATATGTATATATATATATATATCCACAGCGATATTTTTACACTACTATGAATTTTATATATTACAATTTTTGGCAGAATCATATGTTTCGTTAAGTTCTTGTCATTAAAATTGATTGTTATTGTCGTTAATTTTGTTATTGTCGTTTGTTATTGTTGTTATTGTCGTTAATATATATATATATATATAAAATAATGTATGTCGCAAGATAAAAAGTTGTTTCAAAGTTTAAAATTGAATTCTAGAGAAAAACTGTTAAAAATGCAAATTGAACGATCAAAAATATAAAATAAAAAGTACCTGGTCATTGGTAACGAAATATTTAAGAGCAACATTCAAAAAGTATTGAGATATTCTGATATAATAAGAACTCGGCTTTTTAGAAAAGACAAAGCTAATCTGATAATGACAGTTTGAAGCAAGAGAGAATGAAACGTATGATAAGAAAAAAGTGAAAGGAGGCAATAAAAGAAGATATTAGGAAGGACATAACGACTGAAGTGTGTGTGTATATATTTATATATATATATATATATATATATATATATA
>NW_012130068.1:8879410-8882986 GCF_000143395.1 Atta cephalotes | reverse complement strand
GTGTGTGTATATATTATTATATATATATATATATATATATATATATACAATATATCGGATAAAGATTCTGTATTACTTTGCTTATTTAAACCTTGTGATTGTCTTTTGTGCATCATTTCTGATATTAATTTTTTGTTATAGGATAATTCTGTATCCAATATTTTAATTTTCTCTCAATCAAAATTATGATTAAATTTGATGCAATGGCCTGAAATAGAAGGAAATCCCATTTTTTTGTTAATATTACAAGAAGAGTACTCATGCACTCTCGTATGTAAGTCTTTTTGTTTGGCCGACGTAATTCACATCACAAGCATTAATTAAATTAATTATCCTTATTTTATTATTTTCCTGTAATTAACACATTATTAATCAACAATGAAGTCAAAGGAAAGAGTGGGTAAAGTAAAATACGCAGTAGGAATACAGCAGATGAGTTTGGAAAAATTTATTTCTTATACACAGTAAGAAATCTAATTAGAATATTATGACGAATACATTTCTTATTTTGTGATCGAAAATTTATTTCAATTAATTAGTAATCGCTTAATTAATCTGAGTGAAAATAACTGAGAGAAAATAGTCGTATCAGCAACTAGAAATTTGAAGACAAATAGCGCTTTAACTATGTATTATAAAGTTCTACTAAGAACAATAAAATAAGTCATATAAATTAAGAAATATTAAGTTACAGTAATATTAACTAACTACAAATGATTACCATATTTTTTACAATATCACTATATTTTTTTTATTGTTAGTTTAATTTATTTATTGTTCTTATTAAAACTTTTTAAAATACAAATTTTTATATTTGGATACTTCCATGAATTTTAAGGTTGCTGAATTTTGGCAGAACTAAAAAATGTACTCGAGCATTATGTTGAATAGTTTTTCCTCTTAAGAGAAATTGAATTCTCTCTGGCAATGCCGCGTATTGCTTGGCTTTAGTGAAAAGATTTTGAATGTATTTTTTAAAGTTACCTCAATAATGATTAATTAATGCTATGATATCATGTGCTTTATTTAAAAATAGTGTTTGTCTAAAATAGAAAAAAATATAATTGTTATGTTATTTTTATGAGGTCTAAGTAACTATTTAATGTAGTAAAGATGCTATTTCACTATCAATTAATAATATACAAATATTGTTGCTTTATATTTTTATAATATTGAGTATTAGATTAGTAGTGATTACTCTATAAAACTATAGTTACAAATATTATAATTGCCAATGTTACCAAATTTATAGTTGTCACAACAACGTTTTCTCAGTGAACTATTTTAATTAAGTTTGTAGCAAACAATTCCTTTTTTATTTTGAAGTGATACAGAGTTTCATAGTTCATCAATTTATTTGTATTTTATTACATTACCAATATCGATTAATAGTTAATAAATGATTCACAAATGAGTAGTAAATTGTAGGGAAAAACAATTTTTTCATTAATCTTCGATGCTGTAATTAAATGTTTGCAGATTTTTGTGATTGCATGTTGTCTATTGCACATTTTTTAATTTATTATAATGTTTTGTAAACACACGCAATTCGCACTTCGACAATTATAAAATAATTTATTAACGGGAATACCGATAAAAGTTGAAATTAATGTGAATTCTCGCATCTTTCAAAATTTAAACATATATCATATCTCTTTAATAACGAGCATTGAAAATGTCCAGATAAACAACATACACTGCTAATTATTACATGAAGTTCAATTTAATTAATTAATTCAGTTAATCCCACGCGCCTAAATACCGCGGTATTCAGCGTAATCATCGAACAATAATATCATGTTGTAGTGAAACAATCATATATCCTTTTGTTCGATATTTTTGAAAAATTACAATGACTTTAATTAGTGGGAATTTGTCTTCGGTCAGTCATGCCATTGCAAATCACATGCGGGATTGAAATCGTAGCGACGTTGGCGCGTCGGCGGCCGACAAATTTAACGCACTCACACACCTGAAACTTTGCTCACCTTTATTTTCTCAAAGTAAGAGAGCGCAGAGGCCAGGTAAAAAAAGCAAATTTCAGGCGTAAGAGTACCATTAAGACATGCCAGTCGGCCCGATGATCATATAAAAGACCCGCTATTTCCTTCCTCGCTATGTTATGACGTCACGGCGGCACAAACACACCTGAAACTTTGCTCACCCAACATTAAGAGTACGGGCCGAGCAAAGAGTCAGGCCCGTCTGTAGCGCTCAATATCTTTCCGTTTCTTCAATGTTGGTCATCTCATTGACATTGGGTCTTTCGGTCATCCCATTGACGTTGGACGCAGCAACAACAGGTCGTTACGAATAAAATAGAGCAGATACTTTTTGTTTCCCATTGAAATAAATGTTCCAAACGAGCAAAGATATTAGTTTTGCTCAGTGTTCCTGCTTTAAAACAAAGGCTCTCGTTTCCTACTAGAAACATCATTGGCTTCGTTTTTATATATATATATATATATACAGATTCAATAATCTGTAAGCGGATTATATACAATCTTGGCCATAAATATGAAGCACTTACGAAAAAAAAACAAAATTATAAAAAATATTTATTTTATAATAATAATAATAATTTTAATATTTCGTTAGTTCTTTTTTTTATTATTGTCAGAACTCTTTTAAGAAAATAAAGGAGGATGATTTATATATTTGTGACCAAAGCTATATTTAAATTTATTTTAGAAATAAAAATTGATCCTTTTGAAAAATCTTATTGGAGTGCTGCTTCTTCCAGACACGTGTATTATCGAACTATGCGTATTATTCTTCTTTGAATATAAGCTGGTATAAATCTTCAGATCTGTAACAGAAAAAGAAAAAAATATGATTTTATATCACATCGTTGCGACGAAGAGACAAATTGCTATAGTTCATGACCCAAAAAACAAATTGACGTTATTTGTCCATCCAAATAATATCTTTGACGACATTTTGATGTCAAAATGACAACAAATAATCATCTTTGTTTCCAAGTGATACACACGTAGACAATTTTTGCCTAAGAAATATTCGCATTAAATATAGCTACAATTAATAATACTAAAGTGTCATTTAACGTAACGTAAGCATTTTTCACTTCTATGTTTTGTTCACTGCAACGATGATTTAAACATTTTTTTTTAGTGCTCTACTGCATGAAATACACGCTTATGGCAAATTAGAATTCGTTTTAATGCACAAGTTACGGCGTCGCTCTGTAAAATGCAACTTATGAAACGACTCGCTTGCCTGTTTTTTAAAATCTCTTTTTTTTTCATAAAGAACGCGATAATAGAAGTGCTGGTTTTATGTTGAAACATCACTGAATGTAACAACCATTATGTACCATCGTCCCAATTTGCGACGGTGTTTATAACGTTGATTCAACGTTCATTTAAAGCATTTTGTCAACGACGCCGCATGATGCGCGTTGGTTCGACTTTGGAGCTTGAATTAAAATTCGTGTCACTTCTCTGCGTCGCTCTGTTAAATGCGATTTATGAAATTCCCTCCTTGTCCCTCGGCGCGTTTTATCACCAAGTCTTCCATATACACACAGCACAAGGCAACTTCAATGGGGGGGGGGGG
>NW_012130068.1:8867815-8876963 GCF_000143395.1 Atta cephalotes | reverse complement strand
AACTTTCCGGACAATCCAATATATATATATATATATAATAATTTTGATTGTCTAATAAAATTACTTTCTGATCTCTGTATTTGACTAAATTAGATAATTCTGCAAAACCGTTCTTTCTATATATTGGGTCCGGAAAGTTCGTATCGACTAAAATTTAAATTTTAATATACATTTATTAAATTAAAATTTTCTGCGTTTCAATTTTCCTTCAACATCGACACGAACTTTCTGGACGACCCAATAGTATCTTAATAATTATGAAACATGTAATTATTACAGTACTACATAGAACTGTAGTTATTAATAGTATAATAATATTATGTAATAGTTTAATAACATTTAATAGTTACACGAAAATTTGGCTGAAATATCTAAAAAATTAGCTAGTCTACAGATCTGAAAATAATTTTATTAGATTATCAAAATAATTACGTAAAAATTTCAAGCATAATGAATAATGTTGCAAAAATTTTAATATTTTAATAATCAATTTGAATATTCCACATAATTATTTTGATAATCCAACAAAATTATTTCCAGATCTGTATTTAGCCAAATTTTTAGATATATCAGCAAAATTATTCTTTCCGTGTATTAAATCATAAAGAAGATTATTAAATACTTTATCGAGACATCGTTTGCTTTGATTTTGTCACTCAAAAGCGCCGATTTATTCTCCAATTAATTTTCGATAAAATATTGCGTTTTTAAGCGAAGTGTCTCCAAATATCGAGCATATTTTAAGAGTATCTTTACAATATTTCGTGTATATACATGCACGTGTTGAATCTCGGTCGTCGAAAAGAAAAATCACTGTCCATCAAGACATATAGATCCGATAAAAGTGTCGCTCAAAGGACGCACTCTGGAAATTCTTTGAGAATCGCGGTCTCAGGAGTCTCCTTCGTCTTTTATACTCGACGAAATCGCTATCGAATTCCGCTAGTGTGACTTGGCCAGTCTCTTCTCGATCCTCCGCTTTTCAACTGAGATCGATCGACCCTTCGCGAGGATAAGGTTGACGGACGCAAACAAGATGGTTTCGCATTTCTTCTAGAACTTCCCGAATGATACTCGTAATAACGAGTCCCTCGCGAAATGTAGAATTTATTTTCAATCCCGAAGACTTGAAGTAAAAAATTATTCATTCAGAGAAAAACATACATTCTCGATTATAACTGTAAAAGCACAAATTGACGTAAATTCCAATACAAAGTAAATTAAAAACAGCTTTATTGAAAGATAATATTTACTTTTATAATAATTTTAGCTAATCTTGTTAATTTTCTTTTGATTTTTATTACTATTTTTTCCAATAAGATGCAGTAAATAGAGGGTGCTTTATATTTAGTCCATATATAGTTCATATATAGCAACTATAAACGTGAAAATTATGTAAGAGTTTATATGTAAAATTTTATATGTAAATTTTACATATAATTTATTAATGTAAGATAACAGTACTCAATGTGGCCAATGTGGTACTCAGTCTTTATCCAACATAGCCTACTTGTACATGATTGTTTGCAGATAGATTTGCATGAATAAATCTTTATTTATTGCATCCATATAAATATCTCATTTTCAATTAATGTTAACAAAATGTTTCATAATTTGAATATGATTACCACTTCAATGTTGGACCAAAAAAAATCACAACGCTTAAATAGATTATATTGGATAAAGTTACCTTGTAGGCTCGTTTTCACAATAAATGATTACCTAAAGATTAAAGGTTATAAAAAGATTCCTCAATAAAATTCATTCAACTTTTCGATAATCTGTAATTTTTAGGTAATTATATATGAAATTATATATGAAATAATTATATATGAAAATGAGGCATAATTGAATAAACTATTTTATAATTGCAATAATTAGAAAATAATTTGTTTAATTATATATTTACATTTAATTTTACATATAAAACTTATACAAAATTGTCACATTTATAATTGTCATCACTATGTCTTTTCCTCTGAGTGTTCGTGAAGCGCGGGTATGTCTTCAATAAAATAATAGAACTTTTAAAACGATTAAGATCCTTTTATTTCAAAAAGTAATCGAGTAATTTAAATTAATCGAAAAGATATTAACAGGTCGGTTATCGGAATTAACCTGGCGAATTTATTCTGTGATTCTCAATTCTCAGGTACGTGTCTAGATTTTGCGTAGGTGTTGGAACGGGAACATGTAACGAGAGCGATGACCGAAGAGCGAAACGGCCGAAAAAACGCTTATGAGCGGGTCTGATGGAACATTTATCCTGGCCCTCCGGATTCTCTACGCGGATGATCGATCGACCGTCGCTCGAGCGGCGGGAGCGATATTTTGCGAAATATTTTCGAGACACCATTTTCCGGTTCGCTGCGTTACATTTTACACGCGTACGTGTGGCCAAATTTATATCGCATATTCGACAAAACAATTGTTCTCGCGAATTGTTGAACGAGATTATTTCTATGCCGATTTAATTTTCGACTGGCTTCATCAATACTTGAAGATTGTCTTTTGGTTAACGTTACACGTTATTTATACACTTACTCCACGGAAAGAACCGTTTTGCTAAGATACCTAAAAATTTTGCCAGATATACAAATCTGAAAATAATTTTGTTGGCCATCAAAGTAATTACGGAAGTATGAAGAACAATACTACAACATTTTGACATTCTATATTTTGACATCCAACTTGAGTGTGCTACATAATTATTTTGATGGTTCAATAAAAATTATTTTCAAATCTCTATCTAGCTAAATGTTTAGACACTTCAAAAACTGTTCTTTCTATTGGCAAGAAAGTAATTGCGTTTTTTTAAAAAGCATCTATCAGTAAAAACCACAATTACTTTCTTACTAATCAATATAAATATATCTTGATGGAGTAAAGTTTCAACTTTAAGAATCTCTTTTAAATTGCGATATGACAATTTTTAACGGATAAGCAATTAAAGTAAAAATGATCCTTTTATTTCATCCGCGATAACTCAGTAACCAAAAATTATTAGGAATATTTTTAAAAAATGATTTTGTAAGGAAAGTATCAAGCTTTCATGATAGGTAGTCGAAATTTTCCGTCTTTTCCAGCTCATAGTTTTTGATATGTAAAAATACCAAACTCATATAAACTTAAAAAATGTGATAAGCTTTTAAAAATAGAGATTTCTTTAAAATCCTTTTTTTTAAATTTAAATTTCATTCGTTATTGACGAAAATATTGTATATACAACTTTGAGCTAAAAAAACGCAATTACTTCCTTACTAATCCAATATATATTACTATCTACTTCGTTGCAATACGAATATTTTATAAGACTTGAGAGACAATGGCTGCGTTCAGCAGAGAAAGCAATTTTGCAACTGTTGTAAAATTCTTCTATATGATTGGTTTATACATTTAGATCTATAAAGAACCAAAAGCAAGAACCAATCGTATTGAAAAGTTTTACAACAGTTGCAAAGCTGTTTTCTCTGCTGAGCGCAGTTATTACGAGGAATGGTGAAATAATTTTAAAATAATAGTTTTAAGAATGTGTAAAAGGAGTAATTGTTCCTCTGATAAAAATATATTGTCAAATCTGTCTATTGAGATAAGAAACACTAGAAAGAAAAATTTAGGGTCTTCTGTAAAAGTGTGTTGAGATATTTTTTAACAGCAACTAAATATTTTACAACAAAAAATTTAGTTCCTTTATGAAATACATTTATAGTGTAATTTGATGAATTTTCATCTTAAATTCATCAGAGAATTCTCCTGTAAAATATCATACGGTAGTTTCAGAACATCCTGTATACAAACGTGCTTAATGTGCATCGGAAATAGCTGTCCGTCGCGTTATGTAACGGTATAATGATGCACATTTTGCCAACAAAACCCGGTGAGTTAAGCTACTCTCGGGGTCGTTCGTTCATAAAAAGAAAGAAGGAAAGGAGAGAACTGAAACTGAGACGAGCACAAAAAAGGGCGTACCGGCGTTTGACAGGAAGTTGACCCAGCGTCCGGTTCTAATGTATTTCCGGCCGGTTACGGCTATCAAATCGCACCGAGTTTGCGGTTTCGACGCTCTATTTCTTTTATATCCTTTTCCCCGTTATAATCGCCAATTCTCGCTTTTCGACCGTGCTCGAATTAACGACGTGTAAAGACGTCGTTGAAAGCTTTATTATTGTCATTAACGTTTCTACGCTTTCATTCGACCAACATGGCGATGGGGGCTGAAGCCATCGTGTTGCAGGGCGTACCATATAATTCCGTGGAACGGCTCTGTCGAGTATTTTATTCAAAATAATTTCAATGCGGGTTTTTAAAGCTCTTTCATCATTAACAATCGATTATTTAAATTAAAAACGTTCTAAGCAAAAAAGATCGTTACACAGATATCGACCACATGAGAAATCGGGATGAATCTGTGATGCACGTTTTAGAACGTAGAAGGAAATTTACTGTACCCAAAGGATCAATATATAAGCACAAAACTGCTTAGAAGTTCGTAAAACCGATCGCCGGTACGGTTTGCTACAAAGCGAGACGAAGCAAGAAATCATACATATCGTATCGGCGCGCAGAACGAAATGAGGATAAATCTCTGCGATAAGACTTAACGATCTCCACCCCTAAACGCGTTACAGTCATGCTACAACCATTTGCAATCTCGCGAGCTCGTAAAACAAAGAAAGGAACGGGATTGCGGCGGTTAAAGTCGACTGCGCTCGCGAAAAAAAAGTCCGTTAACGAATCGATTGAAATGGAAATCGATTGAACAAGCACTTGCCGCTTGTTATTCCCCGTTTCCTGTCTCCCCTCTCCATCCTTTTATTTTCCCTCCTTCTCTTTTTTTCTTTCTCTTTGGTCTAATGTGATTCCTCCTTAACGCAGGTAGTTTCGCGAGGTAGAAATCGCACTCTCGAAATCTAGACAATAAATGGGAAAGAGAGAAAGAAAGTGAGACAAGCGGAGGATGAGGGATAATTGTATTGTAATTGCATCCTTCGAGCTAGGTACATGCGACGAGACAGGGAGAAAGAGAGACGTTGGAGAGAAGCGGAACCACGTTGGAGTCAAGCCGAGTCACGGTTGACCCGATTTTTTTTTTTCCTCCGCTTCGACTCCGACATGGCGCGACGCGGCGAGAGTACTCTGAAGTAAGCGCCAGGTTCGCGAACTGAAACTAATACTCGCGATGGCGAGGGAAAGATGGCGCAGAGGGAAACGGATCTAAAGTGACGGTCGTTGTGGAGAAAGAAGAGAAGAGCTTGAGAAAGGAGAATCCGCGAAGGCGATGCGGAAATCTGAAGCCATGGCGGTATCCTATTCACAGGGTGTCCCGCGCGCGTAAGTGCTATCATAGCGAGCTACCCTTCGATGTGGATCATCGCTAAAATAATTCCTTATCTCCTTTCGTAAGAGTCTTGCCGTAACGAGGAATCCCTACATCCAAAGAACCGATACTTTCTTGAATAAAATATGGAACAAGAGATGGTTCTTAAATTATGAGTAATTGAAAGCGAAGAGTTCTGTAAACTTTCGAGCCTCAATTAGCTAATAAATTAACAATTTATTTTTATTGTTTTATTTTATTAAAATTAAATATTCTTGGATACTTGTAGAATATATGATGATATGCAATTGGAATGTTAAAGTCAATATAAATTTAATTTAATACATTTCAGTGTCCCAATTTCAGTGTTCTTGAATGTTTGTATTAACTTAACATAAGATGAATATGTGTCATAAAGTAATACAAGTTATGGGATAATTTAGATAATGCGGGATAATTTAAACAAGTTAACAGAACTCTAAAATTGTATAAAAGATTGAGGTCGCATAGTATATTCAATCAAATATAAAACATTAATCCACTAATAAAGTATATTTTATATATTTGATTGAATATACCGTGCGAATTAAATCTTCCATACTTAATTCTATAATATTATATCCATTTAATTTCTATTATTTTCTATTCAAATTAGCCCGTTTTATTCTATTATGTAAACAATTAACACAAAAATATAACACTAATACAATTTGTAAACAAATTATAGAAGCATATTTTTTAAGTAAAGTTAACATTTATGATATGTTACATTAACACATATCTTATTTATTTATTTTAAAATTTACATTTTAAAATATATTATTTTCATAATATTTATTTGCTTATAAATTGTGTTATTTTAACACTAAGATTGTTAATATGAAAATACGAAATTTTCAAATAACATATTCACAGTATGTTAAATTAGCACGCAAATATAAAAATTCAATACAAGGTGTTAAATTTCCTATATTTTATATTTGTATTAAAACCGATCCTTTTCACAAGGACAATTTATTTTAATACAAATATAAAATATTTTCTATACTGTGTAATATCCAGTAACTGATATGTATGACATATAAAAAAATAATTTATAAAATACATAACTTATAAAGTGTATCATTATATTATATATATTATAATTACGTTGGTTTTAATTTTCTATTTTATAAAATGTTTCGAAAATGTTTCGACGAGTTAACGATCAAATATTGTGAAAGAGCGTTATAAATTCTTTAATTCCCCGATTATGAGCTTGTCTCTTAGTCCTTGTCGTCGCGCGTCGCGCTCCGAAAATTTCTATAAAGAAAGGGATTATCGCGATTCTGCTAGCAACGTTACTAACGACGCCGCGCGCTTCGCTTCGCACATGTGCCAGGGTCTTTGTAATCCGCGACGAGACAAACGTCGATCGATAAGCGTGTTATATGCATTACGAGGCCGCCGTCACCAGTGCAGAAGGAAAGTGTTCCACTCGACGACGGAAACGTCAAGGGAAACGACGAGAAAGACGAAGAACCCACGAGTCCACTATTTTCGTACAGAGGATACTGAAGTTCTAGATATATCAGAGTTAGGTAAGTTAATGTTTTTTTTTAACTGAATAAAGCTAAAGTTAATGGCTTTACAAAATTAATAAAAATTGAAGGAATAAAAAATTAATTTAACGTAACTTAAGTCAATATTGAATTAAATTAAGTTAAAAAAAAAGTTAATTTTGAAAAAAATTATTTTTTAGATCATAATGTCCTAATTTTTCTTAAAATGAGATTAAATAACTACAATATAGATTATTAAATAATTAAATTTTTAGTTTTTTTATTCATATATGATACATAACGATATAATAACTATATAAGTTATATAACTTTAAAAAAACGGCTAGCACATAGAGAAGATACAAGATCAGTGATCACTTTTTAATAAATCTTAAGTCATAAGAAATTGACCAATTACAATCGAATGCGAGAAGAATATTTGACTGTAATTAATCAATTTCTTATAACTTAAGGCTTATGACATAAGACATAACGGCATAAACCAATCAGAGGCTGTATTAGCATCTTAAGACCATCTTAAGAAATTACTTAAGATGGTCTTAAAATATGAACGGATTACGAATACATATTCTTAGTCTTATTATATCTTATTTTCTAAGATATTTAAAAAAGATAAAAAAATGTTTTAACTTAAAAAAAAGTTAAAAAGTTAACATTTAAAAGTAACTTAAGTTAAGTTAAAATTTAATGCATTTAAAATTAACCAAGTTAAGTTAAAAGTTATTAACTTTTTAATTTTTTTTAACTTTTAACTAGTTACTATCCAATCCTAAGATATATCAAAGTAGAGTGTAAAGGTTCTTCCATCTTTGACCTGATAATCATATCATATTATAGCCACATATTTAATAATCATATCATAAGAAATTACTAATAACCAAACGTTTATTAGACTACAACTACTAGGTCAAAAATGGTGGTCAAAGTAGCTAAAGAAAAATTGTCGGTATTTCAGTTCAGGTAAAAAGATTGCGCTACTTTGGTATATTTAGAACTTTAGAGGACACAATATTGTCACGCCATGTGAACTCCTTGTTTCGTCATGCAATATTACAGGACAAGCCAACAGCAAGAGTCTGAAAGAAAATAATTTATCTCACGCTTTTTACAATTTTCCTTTCTACAATTTTTTTAACTTTGTGAACTAACGTAGTTATATCTTACTCTATATTGGACTCAATCAATTATATCTCTCCGAAGCTACAGGATGGCAAATGGGGATCTATGTTGGACCCATTATGTAATGATTATTTGGATAACAAAGATCCTGATGAGACTTTTAGTTTTTTTCTATAAAGATAAGTTTAAAATAAAATATATATTTTTGAATTTACTATTATTTCATTCTTCACTTTTTTTGCTACTTACTTTGTTACACTGGTCTGTAAAATAACTTTTTGATATGTCTTAGCTCATCTAAATATTAATAAGCTTATCTAATATTTACAAAGACTATAATTTTGAATATATAAAAGATAATTAATTAAAGTGTGTATTTGTTTTAATTATTATTTATGTAAATTAAATTTTTTAATTATAAAAAACGTTTACAAAAAAATACGCATCTAAATTTTTCACTTAGGTCAATTTAATCCTTGTATGGTAAATTAGGATTAATTCTTGTATTGGTACAACAATTGTCATTTAAAAAATATCAAACAATTCAATTTTTTTTATGTTACATATTCAAATTTGGTTCATTTTTATGAATTGAATTATTTGGTATTCATTCTCTTTTATACTCTAGAGACCCTCTAATCAGAGTTCGATTGTAACAATAGAGGAGTCCAATATTTTTCTTCAAAATTGTGTGAGTGAGACTATTACAGAGCGAGAAAAAAATATTTTATCTCATTCTGTAATAGTGCGAAAGATATTTTAGATATAAGAGAAAGATATGTTCAAAGATATGTGCTACCTTGCTTTGAATGAAGTAAATTTTGTGAAAAATATTGGACCAATAAAGGTTGCTGTCACGTGTGATTAGACTCTGATTAGAGAGTCTCTATTTCATACGAGTTATGTTATTTGGCTCTTTAAAATTAATACCTTTTAATAAATTAAATGAAATCTCACAGACTCAGTATATTATAAATTTTGATGTAGGATCCGGAGAAAAGAAACTTGTTTTTAAAATATGCATGTGTATAATAATTTGCATAGAGTTTAATGTGATATTAGTTTGATGATGTCAATGATTATATTATAAATTTTGGTACCAGAAGTATCGAAGATTGACATCCTATTAAGACCTGTTTTCATATATATA
>NW_012130068.1:8862875-8866096 GCF_000143395.1 Atta cephalotes | reverse complement strand
ATATATATATATATATATATATATATATTATATATATATATATATATATATATATATATATATATATATACATATAATATGAATGTTATATGAATATTATTTATCGTTTGTAATATTCATAATATTCTAAGAATATATTATAGAGCGGTTTTATTATTATGCGGAAAGAACAGTTTTGTTGTAAAATATTAAAAAATTGAGCTAGATACGAATTAAAATAATATAATAATAATTTGATTAGATTATTAAAATAATCGATTAAATCGATTAAATAATAGATTAGATTATTAAAAAAAAATAAATATAAAATAAAATAATTATGTAAATTGCTTAAGTTAGTCGCTAGAATTTGAGAATTTTTTTGCAGCATTGTTCATTACGCTTGAGCATTATATATGTTTGAATTCTAGATAATTATTTTGATGCTCCAATAAATTTATTCTCAGAATTTATACTTAGCTAAATTTTTAGGTACTTCAGTAATATCGTTATCTCTCTTTATGCTAAATTTTTAGGTACTTCAGTAATATCGTTATCTCTCTGTTGTTATTGTCGGTAGTATTTATTAAATATTGCATCAATACGCTAAACAACATTTAATACTTGTTATCACACGGAAAGAATAATTTTGTTAAAGTATCTACAAAAGCTAGATACAAGAAATAATTTTATTATCAAAATAATTATTAGGACTTAAACTGATTATTAGAATACTAAAACTTTTTTTAGTATTACTCATCATGTTTGAGTTTCCTACAGAATTATTTTGATGGTCTAAAGAAATTATTTTCAGATTTATATCGACCTAAATTTGAGATTCAGCAAAATTTCATCATTCTTTTTCGTGCAGGCTTTTTTTCAGTATTCAGAGAGGATAGGCGGTCCTCAGAATTCGGGACGCGTAATCTCTTTCATAGCGGTGTTCTCGTAGTGGCATGTTCAAGGACTGCTGAAGGGGACGTACATTTCATTGTATGCACGTAAATCGCGTTCCTTTGATGCGACACGGCATCAGAGAGAGAAGCTTGTCTCAATGTGTTTCATACTGAAACGCGCAATCGCGAACCGCTGTCGGCGCGCGAATGGCGTCTTGGTGTAAACCTTCTGACGACGATGATACGCTGGTACCTAACAACGCATATGTATCTCTCCAAACACTGTGCCACTTTGTTGTATTACGTTATGTGGATCTTCCCGATTCCTACCGCAAGTGAATTTCAAACATGCAGCGCAGCGAGCAGTCATACTACAAAATTAGACTGCCTCGTTGAATCATTCAGCGCAAAATACCGTCAAAGATGCTGAGATGTTTCCTTGTTTCTCTAACTCAAATGGCTTGAAAACACAAATATACCTACAAATATTAACAGAGAAAGATTGTCATACTATTAATTGTTCTAAAAAAATAACTATATTACGTATATATGAAGGACACGACTCTCTTGTTTAAAAATGATATAATTAAAGAAACATAATTTTCAATTTACTATTATAAATATAAGTAAATATTATATAAGTAAATATTACCCTATCAATCATAAAAAAGTGAATTAATTTTGACTCCATAAGAAATCGTCAATCAACAATATAAAAAGGGATTTTTTTAAGACTTATGAAACAAAAATGATATTTAATCACATTAAGGATAATATATTTTTTTTTGTCGATAATATTTGATTAATCAATAATTTTCTGTTAAGTTATTAATTTCCTTTTCTTAATATTTTTAGAGAAACTTAATATTTTAAGTTGTCATTTTAAAAATAAAAGAGCGATACAAAATTGATAAAATTATGAAATTAGTTCATGAAAGTAGTTCATTACTATTACTTGTTACTATATGATTTTGAAAAGTAATTTGTTATCGTTATTCAAGGTAACAAATCGTTACAATTTTCGTTACTTTTTCACAAATTTTGATAACTCCTTTTGCAGAGTGGTAATCCAATTGTCTTGATTACTACTTGACCAGTTCAGCATGAGATTTATAATGACTTAGTCAAACATAACATTTTCTTCTTTTGAAATTCGTTTATGCACATTCCATACATATATGTACTACATGTGTACAAAGCAACGATAAAAGTAACAATTATATTCATTACTTAAAAAAAGTAAAGCATTATCATTAATGAAGAAATATAATGTTATTACCCATAAAAAAAATGAAAAAAATAAAAAAAATGAAAAAAATATAATAAAATATTACAAGCCTATTTAAGCCAGCACCGGGATGAATAGATGCAAATTTTTTCATTTATTTAATAAAAGTTTAATAAAAGACGTTTCGATTCTTGAATCCTCTTCAATAATATACAACTATCATTAAATAAATAAATAACTAATTTAGGTTTAATATTATTATTTATTTATTTATTTATTTATTGATAGTTGTGTCATTGTTACTGAAAAGAATCCAAATCAAGGATTGAAACATTTTACTTTAAATAAACAAAAAAATTTGCATCTATACATCCTGTTGTGCTTAAATAGGCTTGTTTACTTTCTTTGATTTAATCATCTGAATTCAGAATTCTTAAAAAAAAAGATATTATAAGTAATGTTACTTTTCCCAACCCTGGTGATATATTTTTCAATATGAAAAAAAAAGATCCAACCGTCAGTTTTTATGAATAACTGATAACAAATTATACATTCGATAAAATGATCATAAAATATATGTAATAAAAAGAAACAATTAAGAAGAAATGAAAAATATAAATATAATTTTCTTTTTAAAAATGTTTTTCCTCGATCAGTCATACGTGAAAAAATTGATCCTTGAAAGGTTCAATTGCAGACAGCATCGGTTGCATCATCGTCGTTAGGTCGGCTTTGATAAGCCTCGTTTGGTGAGAGACGTTGCGTCATCGCGTCGTACGCAATATTTTTATCGCCTCTGAAATTATTCCAGAGTGCGCCGAACGCATTCCGACTCTCTATCCTCTGAGCTCGTTATTGTTTTTTCCCACGTCGCGCGTCGCGCCATGTCGCCATTCTGCCGCTTCCGCTTAGCGTATTTTCAAACGCACGCACAACTGTAGATTTTTCAGAATTTCGTAATACCGCATATAACGACCTGACGCAATCGTGTTCCAGCAAACGCGCGCGCGCGTGTGTATGTGTGCGTGTGTGTGTGTGTGTGTGTGTGTGTGTGTGTGTGTGTAGAGAAGAGAGAGAGAGAGAGAGAGAGAGAGAGAGAGAGAGAGAGAGAGACGACG
>NW_012130068.1:8851386-8858932 GCF_000143395.1 Atta cephalotes | reverse complement strand
TGTGTGTGTGTGTGTGTGTGTGTGTGTGTGTGTGTGTGTGTGTGTGTGTGTGTGTGTGTGTGTGTGTGTGTGTGCGTGCGTGCGTGCGGTATTGAGTAGCAGTACGTAGTGATGTGTCGCAAATTGTACGTATATAAATTCTATTAAATAAAAAAATTAATTAAGTTCTATTAAAAATTAAAACTGCTATCTTACTGAAGTTTGGTCTCTTCATTTTAGGATCCCTTTAAAAAAAAGTCACACGTACGAGCCGCGCGTTTGCGGAGTTTCAGAGTTACAACTGCGCGCAGAGGCAACAATTCGCGACAACGTCGTGACCACACGCCTCATGCACGTGTGACTGTATAAATAAGCTTTATGACGTCATCTCATGCGCAAAGAACAGTCACACCATTCCGTACTTTCCGTCCCCGTGCTTCCCCGTTTCGCTCACGAACTCTCTTTTCTTTAGCGCTTCTTAAAGCGCGCGCTGCTGAATTGCGTCGTTCGCTGTGGATTTCTCTGGCTCTCGAAAATACGATGGAGGATGTGAAAAAGTGCGTCGGAAGTTTGTTGATGGTCGAAATTCAATGAAACATAAAATATAAAAGAATATAAGAGAATAAACACGCGCAGATTTAAAATGGACTTTCTCTTGATATGAATTGTTTCCATTCTGCTCATAATACATAATTGTCATATTTAAGTATTTACTAAATTAAATGAGAAATGCAAGTTTAAAAGTATCGGCAATTAGTGCGCTTCACATTATATTAAATGTGAAAATTGACAAAATTCGTTTTCAGAACAGATTCAATCAGAATTGCCACAGAAAATGAATTTTAAAATTTCCTGAATTTTCCAGGTTTTCCAGATAAAAATAGGAAATTTCCATGACCAATATAAAATATATAAAAATTTTAACGTAATAAAAAATGTAAAAAATTTTATTATTTAAAATCAACGATTGTAAGAAAGTTTATATTATTAAAAAATCAAGCGATCAAATAAAATTACTGAATAAAATATAAATTTTAATTATTTAAAAAAAATATTTTTAAAGTGCATGAGTTTTGAACGTATTCGACTATAAACATCAAATATAATATTTAAAAAATTATAAAAATTATTTGAAATAAGAGCAGTTTAAGGAAATTGTAAGCAAAGTCCAAAATTCTCTTTTATATTTTTTCTGATTTTTCCCAGTTTTCCATGACCAATTTCAATTTTCTTAATTTTTCCTAGTTTTTCCGATTTACGGAAACCTGATTAATCCGCTCTACCTGCGCACGAAATATTTGTTGGTTATTCTGGGACACCCTGTATATAATATGCTACATAATTAAAAAATTATGTGACATATGATATAACTAAAAAAAATTTTTCAAAAAAATAAGTTTTGAATTATTAAAATTTTAATATTAATTTAAAAATGCAATTGTAATACTAATTGATTATAGAGGAATAAAAATATTAAAAATATATAATAAGAGTATTGTTTTTAATTTCTTTTTTTCTTTATGTTTTCGCTCTTTTTTTTAAAAGTAATTAAAAAATAAAAATTTGTTCATATCGTTATTGTAGCAAATGAGCGATATATATCATTAGTATCACGTATCATTAAATTATTAACGTTAAACGTTCCGACAATTAAACTATAATTTAAATAATTATATACTTGTATATTTAATATATTTAAATTATAACATAATTATCAGAGCATATAATTAGGTATAATGTTAATTAAACGTGACTAATAATAATCGCTTATCAAGTGATTCATCAAATGAATAAGAAAAGATCGCGATAACATTCATGTTGAAAAGAACAGTTTATTTGTTTCGCGACATCCTGTAGAGCTCATTCTCACACCGATGCGCTCATATTGGAGCGGCGTAGTAGATAATCGGTCGGAATAGAGTCTTACGTAACGAGAAAACAGATGGTCCGATGAAACGTGGGTGCTTTCACGAAGAAGATGCGAAGTGCGTGATATGCGTGCGAGTTAGCCTGTGGGATTAAAATATGGGCTGTGCTATATACGGGCGCGGCAATAAACCCACACGTAAATAACTGTAACGAGAAGTCCTACATCCGTTACTGTAAATAAGCTTTATAGCCGTCTCGCGCAATCCCCGCTCTAGCAATTCCGACGATTAATACTTGGCATCAGACTCGTGCGATCGCGACATCGCGTTCGGAATTTCCACACAGCTTATTCGCAGATTCGCGGAAGTGAAGCGCTGTGAAGCCGTGAAACAGACAGCGACTGTTCAAACATACGTCCAGAATTCTACGCTATAAATTTTTTAAAGCTGCCTGTAAAGAATGAATATTGCAGGAGATAGATCCGTACAACATAATTATTTTATTTTCTCGCTTATCTGAAAGTTTTAAACATACATATAGAATTCTACGCTGCAAAAAGTTTTCAAAGTCGCCTGTAAACGAATATTGCAAAAAATAGATCTGTGCAATGTAATCACTTTGTTTTCTTTTATTTAACAGTTTTTCAAACATACATACATACATCCGGAATTTTGCTACAAATTTTTTAAAGCAGCCTAAGAATGAATATAGAAAATATTATAGATCTTTGCAGCAAATAAATATTTCTGTCTTGTTTATCTGATAATAATTTCAAACGTATACACATTCAGAAATTTACAAATTTTTTAAAATTGTCTATAAAAACAAACATTGGCTGTAGAAAGTAGCTGCTTGCAACGCAATTATTTTGTTTTTATTCAAAACGATATGTCAAAAGGCTCAATAAAATTAAATAATAATATGAAAGAGGCTCCAAATAATTGTTTTTGATTTAACTATTTAACTGTATACTATTAAAAACATTTTTATATAGATTTGTAGCCCTCTTTCATATTATTTTGTTTTTATTTATTTGTATATTTATTTATCAGTACATTAACCAATAAAATTTGAAAGCTAATGTCAAACATGAAATTATTAATGAGAATGTGTAATGAATTTAATGCTCTTTCTCACACTGTATTTTGGATTGGGACGACAGAAGCGAGAAAAGAAAATTCTTACTAAAACTACATTAAAATGTAAATAATTTTCAACAAAACAACATTTGCAATTAATAGAATAGATTTGTAAGATACATCAAAAACTTCCCTTGTGTTGCGCTAATTAATAATTTGAAATTGAATTGTGTCTATAATTAAATAACGAAAAAAGCTATTGAATTAAAATAATATAATTTTATTCTATTCTGAAATAAAAAGAGAGTTTTCAATATTTTATAATATAAATGGTTTATATCAAATATAAATATTGTTTTGTTGAAAAATGTTTCTTACATATTTTGCAAGAATTTTTATTATATGTACTTTTGCATTTAACCTCAGTCTAAGCACAAAATGCTACTTAGAGTTGCAAAAGTGAGTAGTCAAGAGCCTTAAGGAGATCCTAAAGCCGTTTGTATTACCGTCTAAATATAATTATTATATAATTATCATATAATTTTTCTATAACAAATACTTTTTTCTCTTTCACAGATTCGAAAATCCTTTTCCAGAATTAAAGTATACACATTGATATGTGTTTGTAAGGTAAAGTGTGTGTTTATACTGAGAACGATCAAAAATTTTCAAATTAATATATTTTTTATCATTTCTTAATATAACATGGCGTCTCAAACTGTCAAGTCGTGACAATATTTGCTTGATACGAAAATTTTGCAACCTGTACTTATGAAATAGTAATCTACAAACACATAATTTGCACGAACAAATAACGTCGAGTTCTTATAATTAGACTTATAGTAGACTTTATCACGATGAAAATTGACACGAACATTCGACTGCGCGTATCATAGGTGAAATATTAATGTGATAATATATAAAGACATGTCGATGCACTGAAAAAACAGCGATCTCTAATGACTTCGGGTTTCACTGTACGATTCCCTTAAATTTATATAAATAAATTAGATAATATGATATGATTTATATACAATAACATTCATGATACACATGAATATGACATAATGTGATACGATTTATATAACATTCGTTTAAGGACTAATAAACTACTGTTAATTATATCTTTTTGATTATAACGGTAAATAATTATGGTTAATTAAAGGAAGGTCTCGAAATCTCTTTCCAGACGTGATATCTCACGACTGGGACTAATGGGATGTATCCGCGTTATTCTATGTGGGCTTAGTCAAAATCGTTTCGCGCAATTATCCACGCAATTTATTCGCAACGGCACTTCGCGTCGCTTAACATGAGAATATCGGGGGAGCGTGTAAGTTTGCTCCGAGAGCAAGAAGAACGAGTGGCTATGAAATGTTTAAAGGAACAGAAGAAGGTTAGCGATAAGGATCATCACCGACAAATCCGCGATAAGTGCGCAAAATGTATGAAAGAAATTTTGCGCATAGAGCAGCGAAATCGCTTATAAAGGACTAGTCGAAAAATTCAAGAGAAGCGCGATCGAAACATTGCTAGCAGAGTATTTGTAGAATTTTTTATATCTTCTTACAAATGCATTATACAAACCTATAATAAAATTTCCTCCTGGTTAATATTAATTCATGCGTGAATTTAATGACATTTATTACGTGCGTGAGACATTAAGAAATTTTTTACGTATATGAGATGTTAGGAAAATTCGGAATATTTTTAAATCGAAGCGGAATTAAAGTTGTGCGCTACTAAAAATCTAGCTGCATGTTAATTTTGTCAATTCGATAATAATTACACCCTAAAAAATATAGATATAGATTTAACACTATGTCTATGTAAGTCTCACCAATATATTAATATATTAACATCAACATGGTGTGGATTTAAAAATCCTGATATTTATTTCATCTATAGATTTAAAACTTAAGATGTTAAATTCACATTATGTTAGTATTAATTAACATTAGGTTAATATTAATATTAACATTAACTCGATGAAAATTACATAAACACCGCATGATATTAAATCCACACGTATATTTTTTAATACAGATTACACTGTTTTGATTACTTTGTTAATGTCAATTTAAAATATAGATTGGCTTATCATGCTAAAACATTTGCGTACTTGCAGGAACAGTGACATAATAATTAATTTTATAATAAATATTTATCATAAATATGCAATTTACTTTCCAATATTTTGAACAATTATATATTTTTTAATATTAAAAGATAATATAAAATTGTTCAAGAGATTGGAAAGTAAATTGCATATTTATTTTAAAATTATTTATTACAGTAGTATTAAGCATAAGTTAACTTAGAGATAATCACAAATTACTTGTTTCATGTTTTCCAGAAGTAATGTAACTAGATATTAATTCCATTATGAATAATTAATATAAATATTAATTTTGTAATCGTTATGTTTTATCCCTAAAAATTATCCCCATTTTAATTTATGTTATTTTTCTTTGGCAAGTATTTGAATTCAATTTCATCACTTAATTTCTTGAAGGCTGATGTTTTTGAAACAATTTGCTTGTACATATAATACTTGAAAAAAATTTCGGTTACATTTTGCAGGAATGCGATATTTGATGATGAAAAATGTCTGCCTCAATTTTTTTCCTTCTTTTCATCTTTTCAATCTTCAACTTATTTCTTAGGATATACAGCTTTTTGCATTCCTCCTACGTTTCGCACAGCGCGGCGCGTCATTTCAGTCTTGTTAAGGAGGCAGAATGCTATCGAGGTTGGACGGACGCGAGAGGAGGACAAAAGCGAAACAACGCCGACGACGGACGGCGGCGTTTAGAGCATTAGAGATGATGGAGACTGTAAATGACTGAGGAAGGAGGCGGGTGCCTTCGCGAGCGAGCGGGTCTACGACTCGTAGAGACACAAAAAGAAGAGGCTTGGAAACCAACGAGAAGGACGACGATATAGTTAAAGAACCGGGTGGAAGGAGGAGGGGTGCAAAACCGTACAAAATGTGACATTACCGGGGACAAGCGATCATTAAGGCCATCCCCGTGACTAAACAAAGGGATCATTGAGAGAACTTAAGCGGGGCTGCAGGCAGTTTGGAAACTAGTCCGCGCAGTCGCTCGAACAAGCGAATTGTACATCGCCACTTTCGCAGATTTTCTTTCTCCTTCTCTCGTCTCTCTTTCTCTCTTCACTTGTCCCTCTCTCTTCCTCCCTACCTCTCCTTCTCCCCTTCCTTCATTCGCGCACTCTTTCGCCTTTGCGCTTCTCCGCATCGGTGCACTTCGACCTTTGGACAACGGGAACATCTCCCACGGGTGCCGTGCGGGTTTCCATTTTGATTTCGAGGTTGAATTGATCGCCTGTTCAAGTCTTAACAGCGTTCAAGCGCTATTTTCCGACGAACGTTAAATTTTCACTCGAAAAGAAGCACTACCTACTATTTCTTGCTATTTTCTACTCACCGTTCGAAAAATAATATAAGATTCTTTTATCGTATATATGTTAATTATATGTATGTCTGCTAATCAAGACCGAGAATCAAAGCTGTGTTACATATTTACCTTTCAGACTGTCTAATTTAATTTTGCGGAGTTGACGTTGTCACCTATTGCGACTCAATTATTTTCTTTGTCAAAAATATCTACCAATTCAATTTTTTTTACGTTACATCTATAAATTTGGTTATTTTTGGATATTGTTATTAAAATATACTTACAGAGGAACACAATCAAGATATATAAAAAAATATTATTTTAATTAAAAACAGAATAGTTTTAAGAGTATTTTATAATAATAGTAAAAAGATTTTTTATTAAAGAAATTATTATTATTATTATGACATATTATTATTATTATACACTTGAAAGAGATTTCAACTTTTATTTAAAACTTTTTTATATCTTCGTCGATTTAAATTCATTCAAAAAGAAAGAAATCGATTCTTTTTTAAAAAAAGACTTTTCATCTCCTTAACGTGATATTGGATATTAAAAAATACGGTTTCTTATTTCCATCTATATTTTAAACATATCCAAAACTTAAAAATCAAAATTGAAGGGGATTGTGTCCTTTTATTAGTATTCATTCTTTTTTATACGAATTATGTTATTGTGATTCCTTGAAATTAATTAGTCCTTTTAATTAACATCAATTAAATGGATCTTATAAATCTAGTGTCAATAATCTGTTACAGATTTTGGTATCAGCTCTGGAAAGAGTTAAAGCTTTTCGAGATAATAATCTCCAGCATAATTGCTATAGAAATAATTCGTCGTGCGATACGACGATAGCTTAGATTTTCATACATTATCCGGCGCGCTTCGCTCAAATCACGGTTCAATTGCACCGCCTGCATACCGATTGGCCCGGTATTATCGATCCTCGTACATCGAAGAGATGAAGCATCATTCGATGCCTGGCGTAACGACGTATGCACATCCTCCTCTCCTTTCCCTCGGAGGTAATCTCATTTCTTACCGACAACGAGATCGGCGACGGCCGAACGTTGTTAACGTATCGTCATTGAAATCCGATTACATGCTCCACCGCCGTTCTCGTGTGGACAAAAAGCGGTAAGGAGGGGATGAGAGAGAGAGAGAGAGAGAGAGAGAGAGAGAGAGAGAGAGAGA
>NW_012130068.1:8844597-8847254 GCF_000143395.1 Atta cephalotes | reverse complement strand
GAGAGAGAGAGAGATTGAGAGAGAATGTCCACCACGAACGCGTAATTTTCTCCCTTTCTTTCCCTTTCTTTTTGCAAAACTTTTTCTTTTTATACAAGCCCGATCGTACGGTTGCAATCCCAGGGAATTTATTTTCTCGCCGATCGGCGCCGGTACAAGGGTGTGCGCTTCGTGGTGAATTTACGAGAGGACGTACGCGGGAACGGTCTCCGGTCGAATCTGGCCGTGGATGCGACCTGTCGTGTCGTTATTTCCCTTTTTTCTTTTTTTTCTTTTTTTGTCAACCTTTGGCTTGATGTCGGCATCGAAATCAGAATTTTATTACGCACAGCTGGGTGTGCTTTGATGGTTCTAAACCACACGAATTACAGAGAACGGGGTGTGCGTGAATCTGAACCGATATAGGATCAGAAATCTCGCGCTATAAATTATTAAAAAGTTCGAGAGAAAGAGATCCGATTATCAGTTTAGGGAATAAAAAATTGGAAAAAAATTGAAAGTTTGCGCATCAAAGAAACGAGTAATTGCAGATTTCGAGTGAATGTGAAAATACGATCTTTCGCACTTTAGTGTCGTCGTTACTAAATGGAAGATCAACAAATTGGAAACCATATCGTGTCCCATGAGGATCATAAGCGCTCATGTAATCGTAACCGCGCACACATTTCGCTTTATTGACTATATATTTTTGCATTATTTGCGCACTCGTTCGTGCGGTTAGGTGTCTCATGGCGGCCGTAACCGAATTTACATAGGGTGGCCGCGACGCACCGGAACAGTTATCGGCTAAATAAACTGGAAAATGGTCCCGGCTCCGCGGAAAATGAACTTTGGGAAATTGCCGCGGTAGAGCCGGGCTTAATTGAATATATCGAGTTAATTAAGTATCTGCATTCTCATCAATATTAATATCATTTATATTAATCAGGTAGCAATAATGGGCCGTTATGGGACGTCGCGCGCACAGGGTTTTATCGTTGTAGAAATGATTACTCAAGTCGTGACAATTAATTGCGTTTGTGGGAATTGAATGCTGCGAATGTGTCAGTGATTGCGACATCTGCAATTCACATTTCACGCAAAAGTGTTAATCACAATTGCTGATCTAAATTATTGATCAATTTAATCGGAAAGGAACATTCTTATTTACGATGTATAAGAATTCAGCTGATTTTCGTCGAACATTCGTTAACATTCTAATTAAATCGTAATTGAAGAGTTTTCCACAAAAACCAAATTTTTTTAGAAATGTAGATTATGGCGCCAAATTGTTCTGTATACTTTTTTAAAATTTTTAAAGTGCATCTCACTCTATAGAGTAAAATCTCATTCATAGAGATTGAAAAATTGAGTCACATTTCTTTCAGTTCAATTTTCTATTCTTTAGAATAAGATTCTTCTCCGAAGAATTTAGAGAGAGCTTCAGCACAAGGTTAATTGTAACTAAGTCACTAACATGAAATGTAGTCATAAGTCAACGCATAATGTTTTGGTCAACCAACAACTACGACTTACGTTCCACGATTCAGTTACGGTCATCTTTATGCTTTGGTTCTAAGTAATGTTACATCGTGAACAATTTTGTTTTGGCAAAAGTCACAAATGGAAAACAGGAAATATATAATAAAAGTTTAACATTTGCAAAAGATTTTTGTTCAGAGCAATTTGGAAAATTTGATAAATAAAAAGTGAAATTATTGTTTTATATATTAAATAGTTTAAATAGTAACTATTTAATATTTTTCCACCCTTATCATTATTAATATTATAAAAAATGTAAAATATTGTAGTATAAATAAGTAGATAAATATTATGGAATTAATGAATAAATTAAAATTTCTCCGCAAGAATCGAATAAATCCAGAGGTTCTTTTCTTTCCAATGAATCCTCAAAATATAAATCAAAATCTAAAATTTCGTTTTTATCTCTATTATATATTAAAAAAAAAATTATTGTTATATTTATATAATAAATGATTTGAAAATAAGAAATGTGTGAATTATTCAAATCGAATCAAATCAAGTAAGATTCAATTCAATTTGAATTTGAATCGCTATGATTCCAACACGAACTATTTGAAAATTTCGAATTTATGGCCGATATTCATTGTCGATTTTTATTTTAAGACTTCAATTACACTGTTAGAAATGCTCTTAAATTTCATTAACTTTTAAATTACACAATTTGAACTTAATTTCATAATATTAAATTTAAAATATAAAATTTAATATATTTTTCATGAAAATTTATGAAATTTAATGTATTTTTAATTTTATTAAAAGTACATTAAATTTCATAAATTGAATGTACACATTCATTACATTTAAGTAATTACTGTAATTTAATTTTCAGTTAAATCATTCATTACTTTTAATTTCATTCATAACCACGAGCTTCATGTAAAGGAAGTTCGTGGTTACATTTCTAACAGTATATATTTTAAGATCTCAAGTAATGTCTTAAAATATAATAGAGTTCTCTTATTGGTTTGTAACATCATAAGACTGAACTTAAGACAGGCTCAAATATAAGAATCGATCATGAATGCCTGAAATATTTTTTGATATAAAAATCAAATACAATACATATATTGACAATCTTACGCATACATGTATATATATATATATATATATATATATATTAAGTATTGACCGAT
>NW_012130068.1:8839892-8842590 GCF_000143395.1 Atta cephalotes | reverse complement strand
TCTCTCTCTCTCTGGTTCGCAGTACATACATTCCCGCAGGATTGCACGGAGGCGTGAAGGCATCTCCATTATTTATGAGGATCGTAAATTACGATCGATCGATCTGTCAGATCGATCGCGCGCGCATTCACGATCGCTCGTTCGCTCGCGCGCTCGTCAAACGCGCCTCCAACATCGGTCTCGTCGAGAAAACACTTTGACGAGAGATGCCCGCGTATATGATGCAACTATCACGGCTATCACCGTGACGCTAGTGGAATTATACCGGACAAACACAATATCGCGCGTGCGACATATCCGCATACATGTGTGCCGCACGTATAGTGTGCATATATATTGTACATGCATCGAATGTACCTATGTCTCTGTGAGACATAGCCGAGATGTTATTCTTTGTTGAGGAACGCGACACTGTCACTCGATATTTATTACAGTTTATTATCTTCTACTGAAAATCCGGGAGGAACAGTATGAAAGAGCGTGAGACTATCATCAGAGTTACGGGATACAAGGATATACTTTAAATTAAATCAAATTACATTCCATCCACATTTTTTAAAAAATAGGAATATCCAGAAAATAGTATCTATATATTTGTTTTTTTAATTTCATTAATTGTGATGTTTTAAGTACCATTACACAGTAAAAAACATTTTATATTCGTGTTAAAAGTAGTCAACATTTTTGTATTAAATTTTTAATCCAAATCCAAATTTTAATTTATAATAACATAATGTGATTTCATGTTACTTGCATATATTTTGTATTAAACTGATATTTAATGATTCTTAAAAAAATACAATTTATGAGTAAGTAAACAAATAACAATATAAAAAAATGTATTTTTAAATATAAATTCTAAAATAAAAATACATAAAATGCGTTATACATTATCTATAAATGTTAATTTTACTGAAAAAATATGCTTTTACAAATTTTGTTTATAAATTGTAACAATGTTTACTCTTAATATATTTATCTTGTGTTAAATTAACACGATAACTTAGATGGATCGTTTGGTAAAATGTAAAATGTGTTGTAGACTATTAATAAGCCATAACCTAAACTTTAACTTTCACAATTGAAAATTTTATGTTATCGAATTTAATAGGTTTTCTATAATAAGCCATAACCTTAGCTTTAGGTCTTAAGCCATGAAAAATTGGCCAATCATAATCGAATATGCGAAGAATAATCATTTACATACAATTGGTCAATTTCTTATGGCTTAAGACCTAAAGCTAAGATCATTATTGTAAAAAGTCTATTAAATTCGAAAATTTTCAATTATGTAGTCATCACTCACGCTTCGCGACTTCTTTAAAATTATCCGACAATTTCTTTTTTTCTCTCGCAAGTATCATGCGTCACCAATTAATTTATTTATTTCTTATCGCGTCTAATTTGCTTGATATAATACAGGTAAAATGTATACGAAGTAGAAGAGATAAAAATTTCTTTTCTACATTTATCGGTTAATTTGCCACGCTTGATTTATCGCATCTTACCTATATTTTGTTCTCTTATTACTCTCGTCTATTAAGATGAGATTTTCTTACATGAGATTGCTCGGATTTTGCAGCGTGAAAAACGCTGCTGCGAACGATATAGAATTCCTGATTAATAGGTATTTCAGCGTCGGTGATTTGATGATTATGACACCGATGACACCGCGGAGATGCAGTTAATTGCTTAACAGATGCCGTTTACATCGTTTAATACGCCTCCGGCGATCGAGCGCTTTTGCCGGATCAATAAAGCAGCAATTAGCGATAATATAGCGCATTTTTTTTCTCTACTAACATCTTGCGGGCGGGATAATTGTGTGAGGGCATTAAATGAAATACGACGATCGAAATTATATTAAAGTTTTCGAATAATGAATCTTTACGTGTCACTCGCGGGCTGAAAGTATGAAAAGAAGCTTTTCTACGCTGCAATTTGCAGAGGTAACGATCATTATAACACTTAAAAAGCTCTCGTGAATAATGGTAGACGTGCTTAGTCACGTTTTCCTCGCAAATTAAGATAATGCGAGTTTTATACATCACTGTAAATTTTATATATGCACACGGAGGCATTAATATTACTTTACATCGCATTTAATTGCCGAAAAAGACCGTTTTTCCCATATTTTGTTATAATATTTTATAATGATTATCTTATTATATATTGTAACAGCGATTCGTATTTGAAAGAAAAAACGTACATTTTGTTTTTTAATTACAAATAAATCAAATAAATAGCGCTAATACAGTTGAAGCTAAACTTTGATGCTGGATAACATTTTTATATGAATTTTCAAATTATCAATTTCCATTTATAAATAGAATTTTCTGAGGAATTTCCTTTAATAGAATCTTTTTACCCCGAGTTTGAGATATGTTTAAAGCCGTGTGTCAGAAACAGTAGCGTTGGTGAATAAGATTTTAACTGAGCAAAGCCGGTTCGAAACTTAGCCAACCATATAATATCATTTTCGAATTAGTCTGCATCTAATTCTGAAGGACGCTAGTTAGCCTGAGCGAGCAGGTGTACTTAAAGAATGACTACTGACATCGTTTGATGACACGACGAGTTTGAAGGAATTTTATTCGCGGAGTCTGACCCAGAGGAAGAGTAAGCGAGCGAGCGAGAGCGAGAGAGAGAGAGAGAGAGAGAGAGAGAGAGAGAGAGAAGAAGAGAGAGAGAGAGAGAG
>NW_012130068.1:8831120-8838687 GCF_000143395.1 Atta cephalotes | reverse complement strand
CTAGTTATAACACATGTGCAAAAATACACTGTTAAATCTATAGTAACTTAATGTGAGTCGCCACTGCTCCTACTAATTATATCGTTATTTTTTACTAAAACCATGTTTGACACTATACAGTGTCAATTTAACATTATATAGTGTCAAATTTAATTATCATTTTAGTAAAAAATAATGATATCCTTATAATAGGAGCAGTGGAGCGACTCACATTAAATTAAATTTGACACTATAGATTTAACAGTACAATAATTTCCAGTAATTATTACATTCCTTTGTTTTTAATTGATTAATATAAAGCATTATCAGAACGTTTTCTTATTAATTATTACTTATAGTAATTATAATTATATATATAGAGTCTAGTTATAACACATGTGCAAAAATACACTGTTAAATCTATAGGGACAAATTTAACTTAACGTGAGTCGCCATTGCTCCTACTCAATCTTATCGTTATTTTATATTAAAATAATGGTTATATTTGACATTATATAGTGTCAACTTGACAATATAGTGTCACGATATAATGTCAAATTTAATTATCATTTTGATAAAAAAATAATATATTTAGTATATATTTTATTATAATATATTTAGTAGGAGCAGTGGCGACTAACATTAGATTAAATGATTGAATTTGACTCTATAGATTTAACAGTGTATATTTCAGTCAAAATGATCAGGACTTACTAACGTTAGTTTCGAGACGCGCCTACTCTCAGATTAAGGGTTCGCATACTTGTACTAGGTATTCGGATTCTCCGCCATTCGCTCCGTCCTCAAACGGCCCTTCCAGGAGGAACCGCATTTCTCGTTTGAGTGAATTCGGCCCTTCTGATTGCGCACTGGTGTGCGTATTCCAACGGCCCTATTACTTAATACCGCCCGCACCTGCCTGCCAACAGGTGATAGGGCCCCGGCGATCTCCCGGCCTGTCATGTTCAGGGCACGTGCCCTTCGCTGCAGAAACGTCGTTCCGAGAAATCGCATATCGCGGGATACAATCGAATTGACATAAAAAAGAAAGATCCGTACAGCCGACGTGCGTTTGTCTTTTTTATTGTGCGTCGGGGCGATTCAAATTGAAAGACCTTTAAACTTTAACTGACATCGTTGTATATCACTTACTTCCGGATGAAATAGAGACTTGTATAATAACGTAACGTATTATCCCACACGATTATAAGGTTTATACACGAACGAACTGACACGTAAATAATTATATGATCTAATTAGCTAGAAATAGATGCAACATGTAAGAGAACGATGCTTTTAACTCTACATTACTCGTATGATTTTTAAATGTAATTATTCGTGTGCAATGGAATGCTTTTGCATTCCCCGACATTATATCTCAATTTTTATTGTTCTCTTTGATAATTTATAATTAAATAAAAGTTGATAATAATTTATACAAAAAGGACAATTTTGCTGAAGTATTTAAAAATTTAGCTAGATACAGATTTAAAAATAATTTTGTTCGATCATTAAAATAAGATGATTATGTAGAATGCTAATTATTAGAGTGTCAAATCGTTTTACAGCATTACTTATCATTGCTTAAGATTACTATGCAATTATTTTGATAGTTCAACAAAATTATTATTATATATTCAAATTTGCATCTAGCTGAATTTTTAGATACTTCAATAAAATCGATCTTTTCAAATTTACATTCTTTAGCTAAAAATAAAACAAAAAATTGTTTTTTAATTGAAATAATTTGTGCTAAAAATAAAGTATATAAATAGCATTCATAAAGGAGTATGAAAAATTAAGAAAATTTTGTGGTACAAAACCAATTGTCATGAAACTTGATATAGACGTAATATGAGGTAAAATATAAAGAAATCTAACCAAAATCGAATGGCTAAATGAGGATCAAAAACTAGAAAATGGACTGGATCATATGATGACAGCCCGTTTGATTAGATTTCTTCATATTTTACCTCATATTATTATTACGTCTGTATTAAGTTTCATGACGATTGATTTTGTATGAAAATTTTCCTAATTTTCCACCCTCCAGGAGTGTGGAAAATTAGGAAAACTCCTTTACACACCCCGAATTTATAAGACGGGTAGAAGACTTCATACGAATAATGAAATAATTAAATAAGAAGAACATTAATTATATATTTAAAATTTTTTAAAATATTAGAGCAAATTTATCCGTGTAAAATCCGATCATTTATGACATCCCGTTTCCACAGCATTAAATTTGTATATAAAACTCATTCCGAACACTCATTCCGAACACTCTTTAAGAGATCATATAAAATTAGAGTTCGACCGAAACCACCATTTTAACCTCCGGCCGAAACCGAGTGGGTAAGTTATAACATGTGAGAAAATCATTTGATTTCACTGGGACTTAATTTCATATAGGATTATATGAAATTATCGGAATCCTTTATGTACTCTTTAAAAAAACTCTTAAAAAACAAGATTTTATTAAAATATGTAACTATAATAATATAATAATATAATAATATTGCATCCTCAACTTTTAAAGAAATCAAATTACAGTTATTATTAGGATCACATCAAAGTTTGCAAATTGTCTTAAGCTTAATCAATGAGTTAACAATTAAAATCGAACAGTTGTTTTTTAAATGCTCACCGACGCGTTGCAACTTGTACAGTTTCAGTTTACCCACCGACATTTTCTGTTAATTTCGGCCGAAACCGAAATCAAATTGAAATCCTAATTTTTTACTGAAATCGAAATTTCGATCAGATTCTACATAAAATTAAGCTTCGACACAATCGCACTATCGGCTTCCGTGTATTTCGTCGTGACAACATGCGCGATATTAACTAATGTTTTTCCTCCTTGAATAACTGACTGGAATTACACCAGGCGACCGTTGCGTTGCGTCCTTGTATATAACACCCACATTGTATTATGCTACAAATTCTCGCGTTCTATCATACTACGTCGTGTTATTTCGTTTTTGATCAATAATCGTGGAAAATTATTTTTACGAGGTTTTTATTGAATGGAGAAAAAAATTTATTAAAATTGAAAGAAATATAGAGTGTTTTGGAAATCGTGATACAATTGGGAAGAAGATAATGCCTTATCTTAAAAAGTAAATCAAAATAGAATAAAATTTTTTTTGTATAGATTTTCCGTACACAATTCCTCAATTAATAAAAAGTATACATTACTGAAATTTGTTCCATTATTTTCAACTGTACTAAATCCAAAGTACTAAACACAAAGACTGACCTAGAAAATAGCGGTAGTTAGATTAGATAAACCAAGCATTGTGGTTAGTCAAGTGCGTATTTAAATCGTACTATGATCAGACTAGAGATTGAGATTGACATTGAATTGAAATTTAATTAATCAGAAGAAAGAAAATCAACTTCAGATTTAGTGAATTTTGTTTTGATTGTGGTTAACGAATATTCAAAATTAATTTTTTCAAAAATTTTTCGGAATTTTATAAAATAAAATTTTATTCTGTATTTTCGATTTATTTTTATGTGAAAAATTACCTCCTTCCAGGTCGAATCACAATTTACCGAACATTTTGTATACGAGCTATAATATGTATCTGTTACACATTCCACCTGTAAAATATCCATTCGCAATTGTAAAATAATGCTATCTATTTCGTTTCGTAATTGTAAAATAACGCCATTTATCGTTACGTAAAAAAAGAAAAACTAACTAAAAAATATATCGAATTACATTTCTCAGAGCTTTGAGTTCTTAAATAATAACAGTGTAAATGTAAATGCATGTCGAATAAGTTGTTACATTGACTAAGCTCGGCGTATTACGCGCTACAAGATTATCCGAATATATTTACGTAATTAATGTAGTTCGTGCACAATCGCAATAAAGATAGTCAAATATTTGCCGAATGATATATCGTACGTCGTCAGGTAATAAGTGACCTAAACGAACGAGCCATTTTGCGCGAGCGTCGGAGAACACGAATGACAAGATCTCGAAGCCACAAACGCGGTGAGAGACACAAGGCAGAGACCTCGGTTGCTGCAGCGTTCTCTCGTTGGGAGAGAGCGAAAGGCAAATAAAGTAACGACAATCAAATTAACGACGCAAATCTCACGCTTCACCGCTCACTGACTCACACTTCCTCATGCATTGCGCGGGCGAGCGTGCTTTTGCCACCGACTATATATCAACAATATATCCAGGTTGGATATAAATACGCATGAATCATGCGTTACGCAAACTCATATAGCTTCGGAAGGGCGTGCCCGGAAGGTATTGTTTGCCGTTGTCTCTGTATCGCGGTTTTCCTCGCCCGCAGCTTTCGTGGAAAAATATAGTCTTATATCTAGTAATATAGCCCTCGATATCCCGGTAAGCTTCGTGTTATGTCAGTAACTTCTACCATGTCTATTTTGTGTTTACGGATACTGTCAGAGAGTATTTTTTTTACGAATCAAAAAATAAATTTTTAAACAAAATAGACGATTTTAATGACAGTACAATAGAATATGTAGAAATAAGACTAATAATGCGCTAAATTTAAAATGTTATAAATCTTTAGTATAGACACTATATGTAGATGTTAAATCTATAGTATCTTTATCCATTGTTTTAATATAAAGTAACGATATATTGAATAGGAGCAGACTTTAATTGGCGACTTAAATTAGACTAACAATAAGTTTGACACTACAGATTTAACAATGTATAAGGTCAAATAATTTATTAATATATAATAAAACATTTGTGCTTGCGTTAAAATCGTCCACTCGTTTTTGTTAAAATTTTGTGTTGAATTTTTAACATATCCGGATGTCAATTTAACATGATATTTTTTATGTTATTAAATATTTTATATTTAAATCGATATTTAACCAGAGAATAGAAGTAACTACTTGATGTTCTGCAGTTACAAGTTATTTTTTTGTAATTGTAACGGTAGTTACATTTTTTGATAACGGCAACGAATTTTATCGTTACTTTGCACAGAAACCATTCATAGCGTTTGAGATTAGAAAGCTTCTATCCGCTGTGATTGGTCGTTGATTTTTAAAAAAATAACGAAAAATTATTTTCTAAGTAATGATAATTTATTACTTTTAAAAAATAACTTTTAGTTTCCCTATATTTTATATATTTTCTTAGTATCAAAATACTACAGTTTATGAGTAAGTGATAAAAATAAATAAAAATAAGTAAAATAAAAATAATATACTTTAAAACGTAAAATTTCTAAAATAAATGAGTAAAATACATAATTAATTTTTCATATCGTGAATGTTAATTTTATTGACAAATATATTTCACAATTTGCTTACAAATTGTGTTAGTGTTACATTTTTCATATTAAATTAATTCAAAAATGTATTAAATTTAACACAAGTTCTTTGAAGTTTTTATGACAAATTTTACAATAAAAGTGGAAAAAATATTCTTTATTAATAAAATTTGTCACATTAATAAATTATTTGACACCTTATAACATCTTGAATTTTGATCATTGTTAATCTTATTTCTTCAAAACATATTGTTTGCATATTACGAATCATACAAACATTTACTTGCTTTTAGTGTGAAAGGATAATTCCGAAAATATGTCATTCTTCTTTCGACGTGTTTCAACAGCTAATCGGCTAATGCAATAATAAAAGCAAAAGATCAAGTGAAAAAACATGCTAATGTAAAGTGCAGCAGATAATAGGAAAATATAACGCAGACGAACTCTGTTATTTTTTCTTGGAAAGGGAATATAAAATTAGTGAGACGAACTGTTATTGCGCAGTGATATTCAGATATGCAATAACTTGCAATCGGTTACAAAATGCTGTTACGTAACTGGATTGTAATAGTCTTCATTAATCAACGAATCTTCTCTTCTACAACTCTGAGAGGAAACGGCACGCTCGCATATTTTATATGCAGTTCTTGCCTTGGAGTCAAGCTAGGTAGACTCGATTTCAGTCCATAAATCGTAGACCGAAAGCATATAAGCCAATTTCAGTTCAAGGGACAGATTCTAATTCTACTTTTACTTCCGCTTTCAATCTTGTCTACAACATTAATTCCAGTTCCACTACGGGAAAAGGACGAATTCTAATTTAGGAAGTTACTGTGCAAGCAAGTTTTTCGCGGTTCTAGACTGTACAGCTCGTTAACTAACAGCGAATTCTACCACAAATTCTTGTCAGCAGTTTGCGAACTTCAGCGGCTCTTCCCGGTACCACTTGTATCGGATCTACTCCCCTCAGATCCGTATTTCATTTAAACGGGTTCATGTTTTCGCAAATCCCACTTCTACAAAAGCTTGCGTTATTAATCTTTAGAAGGTAAGATTTTATTCAAAAATCTTACAACTCTTTTCCTTGAGTACACGGATAGAATAATTTTGCTGAAGGATCTAAAAATTTAATTAGAAACTGATCTAAAAATAATCTTGTTGCGACAATAAAATTAATTATGTGGGAACGTTAAATTATATGGAAAGTTTAAATTGATTGCTTGCAATGTCAAAACTTTTTGCTTGTCATACTTGAAATTCCTACAAAATTATTTCGATGGCTCAACAAAATTATTTTCAGATCTATATTTACTTAAATTTTTAAATTCTTCAGCGCAAAATTGCCCTTTCTGTGTAAGATTTGTTATAATTTATTATTTTTCTCATTGTATTTCTTACTTCAAAATGATACTGTTTCAGTATCACTATAATGCTTTTCTCTATAGTGGTTCTGTAAAGAGGTTAACTATTTTCCTAAATATTTTTTATGCTGATAAATAAAAAGACTTAAAAAAGAATACGAAAGTTTATTTCTTAATCAATTTTCATTTCTTTGACATTTATCAAATTAATGCAATGAGACGAGATTCCCTTTCTAGAGAGAGAGATAGAAGAAAGGATCGAATTAAAGACACTTTCCGTCACGCAGAAATAAATTAAGAGACAGTGTGCTTTAATGCACCGTAGAATATCTAGATGCAAAGCATCGTATTACATTTATCCATTAAACGGCGGTTCTCGTAAACAGGAGTGTACAAAGGATTAAGAACGCTCGAAGCTTCATAGTAGGAGAATGGATAAGCGCTTAATAATAAAACTTATTAAGTGATTTTAATTTTAAGCCGCGCAAAAAGTTTTAATTGCGTGAAAGTACGAAAATAATTACGTTAATTGAAATGAAAGTATATCTTATGGATATTCATATTTATATCACAAATATAAAACTTTTCCGGAGAATTTTCAATTTCCTTTCTTCCTCGCCGAAGCTTAAGAAATAAAAGCACAATCAAGTAAAAAAGCTACAATCTTCTTTCAAGATCCATTAATGCGAAACTCGGATTGGTAATTGAAACGCATTTATTACATCTCACTTACTTGCGTTACTGACAGCCGAGATTCACGCACACACTGCAAGTAGTTTTTACCTCAAAGTCATTCATTTCGTTGTCGCACAGTCGAGTCGACCATTTCCGAGCACATAAGCACAGCGGCTTATGCTTCCTCTCTTTTTTTTCCTTCTCTCTCTCTCTCTCTCTCTCTCTATTCGTCTCTCTCTCTCTCTCTCTCTCTCTCTCTACGTACGTAACTTAACT
>NW_012130068.1:8821935-8830684 GCF_000143395.1 Atta cephalotes | reverse complement strand
AACGTAACTACTTACTACTTTACGTTCGTTCGTCGACACGTACGTACGTACGTACCGACTTACCGTACGTACACACTAAGTACACACGCGCGTTGTCTCTCTCTTTCTTTCTTCTCTCTCTCTCTCTCTCTCTCTCTCTCTCTCTCTCTCTCTCTCTCCTTTCCTTCTCAAGATACGAAACTAGACCCGTGCAGCCGTGGTAAAAGGACAGGCAGTGACGCGCAATTGCGGGATGAAAGAAAGCACGAGCGTTATCGCCAAGGGCACCGAGTAACAGAATATCGGCCGATAGAGTTACATTCATCCGATCTACCGCACGAACCCGATAAAGCGCTCACTTCGGATCCTACTTTCAAGGAAATCTCACACTTTTCTCGCTGAATACAAATCAGGCGTGAAAGACAAAGCAGGGGAATACAGGCGGAATCGTACTCTTTAACTCGGCGAATGCCAGGAATTTTATTAACATCTCAGCAAGCAAATCTACAATCAGCAAGCAAATCTTGCTTAAATCATTTTTCTGTTCTATCGAGATCTTTGTTTTTTTATCTCGTTCTTTATCTCCAAAATATGCACAGAAAGAATCATTTTCATAAGATATATAAAAATTTAGCTGAATAAAAATGAAATTTAATTTTGTTGGCCTATCAAAATACTATAAAATAATATAAGACGCTCAAATCATAATATACAGTGATCACTTTATTTTTAAAAAGTAAATATTATCCAGCGAGAAATGAGTCATTGAATTGATATCGATGATTTTAACACCAATTTGATATCGATTCGACATTTAATTGATGATCATTTCTTGCTGGGTAATTAACAATTTATTTGTAAAGAATAAAATAGACTGTATGATTCTTAAAATGATATATATATACCAAAAAAGTATGTATTAAATACGTATAGAAAATATATCATCTAAAAAATAAATGAAAATTAAAAATTATATTGTTTTGAATGGATGCTCAAAAAGTAGTATAGTCAAGAAATATAGCTTCTAAAATTAGGAATACTCGTTTGTTTATGTTAAAACAGAATGTATTCATTGTATAAAATTACTAATTAATGTTTATTTTCTATAAATAAGACTACTTTTATATAAAAAAATTTCCTACAAATACTTTTTGCACTAAGCTAATTAAGCAATAAGTTGCAAAAATTTCAACAAGCTTGAAATTCTATGTATTTATCTTGATGGTCCACCAATATTATTTTGAGATCTAATTAAATATTTATCTAATTAAATATTTACACTCCGAGAAAAAGACATAGTGGTAGTGATAGTAACTATAAAGTGATGACAACTATTCAAGTTTTATAATTAATACATACACATGTGTGTGTGTGTGTGTGTATATATATATATATATATATATAAAATTGAATAAACTGTTTTATAATAATTGTATCTATATAATATAATTTAATTCACAATAATAAATGATTTTATTAACTCTTACCCTACACGGTGATTACTAATGGGCCGAGTGATTCCTGTTCGAGCATCTCTTTTTGTCTTTCGGTAATTATAAATTGTATTACATTTTATTATTTTCCAAAATAAGTTCCAATATTTATTCTAGAAAGTTGAAAATATGTTGGTGAACTTTTAGAGATTTTTTGGATTATTCTGAATAGGTGAAAAAAATGGACGCGGATTCTAATTTGTATGGATGAGGCATCAAATTACCCTTGTACCCTTGTAGGGTAAGAATTAAGATAATGTAAATACACCGTAATGTAAATACACAATAAATAAAAATATTAAAACTTATAACGGTTGAAGCTAGATCTTTAATACTTAAATAATTCAATGTGAATTATTATATACTATATACCATATTTATATTGGTTTTCTGGACTTACAAACGCAATTAAACTGTTGGAATAATACTACAAATTAAATAAAATAATTTATTCAACTATGTACATTAACTGCACATATAAAACTTGTACAGTTTTCATCTTTATTTATTTTTCTTTAGATGTAGATGCGTCTTTAATTCGTTTCAGATACTTTAGCGAAACCTTTCTTTCCACGTAAATTCAGTCGCTCCATCGCTTTCTCGAATGTACGATATCCTCGGCGCGCCGCGCGCCTCGAATACTACATTTACACGCCAGGCGCGTGAATCACGCGTTGCGTTACGCAACGTGTAATCGCAAGCGGGACGAGGCACGCGTGTGACGGATACGCACACGTGAGATACGGTATTATGCGTGCGTGTGCGTGTGCGTACGCGTAGCATCAGTGTGTAGATACTCGTTTGCGCGATGCGCCGCGCGTCGTTTACTCCCTCATGTACCGTGCGACACGCATTCATCGTCGCTACACGCAGTACACCTCTACTCTCGCATAAGCATCGTTACGTTTTTCCCTCCTTTTGTGCCGCGTTCGCCGCGAATCCCCGACGAGGGGCTCCGGCTCGTCAAGGACACGCTTATCCGAGTGCTTAAACGCCCGCCTCATGCACACTCGCGGTGCGAGTGATTTAACGAATTTCTTCCTCCCAAACTTCGTGCTGTCGTTGGAAAGGGAGAGCAAAAGAATAGAGGAATATGGGCGCGGAGGAAGCTCTGAGATAAATAGAAAACGGCGACGATATGGTCGTTAATGGATACGACCCTTGAGAGAAATGCCAGGTCTTTCAATCACAATCTCGCGATTGCGCGACTGTTGATTTACTTGAAGAAGCGGGGCGGCTTGTATTTTCAGGAAACACTATAAATCAAATCGGATACGAATGTTACTTATTTCAAGCATTAATAATTGTCAAGTGGCCCGAATATTTTAATGTGAATATTACACGCATGCAGATTTCTACAACTATACAAGTTTTACATAAATTAATGTACATAGTTGAATACATTGTTTTATAGTTATTACAACTATAAAATTTTTATTATTTTGAAATCTAACATTTACGCTATATTGTTGCGGAACATCATCGATGATAGGATGCGATTTTACAGATGGCCTTTTTTTTGGATTATTTTATTAGTTGACCCGTTTAATTTAAGTATATTAATTTAGTTTATCTGTTCTATTTAATTATATTTATATGTAACATAGTTGAAGATGATCCGATCGGGCTCAAAACGATGTTATTTGTTGTTGTCTGTTATTTGTTATAGATCATAATAATTATATTTGTTTCTTATGTTTACACATTTACTTTGTTGTTATTTGGTTCATAGTCTTTCTAAACATTTTATTTTTAATTATAAAATAGTTAATTCAATATTATATATACATGTACATTGATCTGCATGTACATTAGTTTATTCACATTCATATATTAATTCTACATGTAAAACTTATAAATACAGTTGTTATCTTTGCAGTTTAATGAACTATTTTGTAACTATTTTGTAATAATTATAAAATATAATGTGTTCAACTATATGCACACACATTAATTCTACATATAAAGAGCAAACTTTCAAAATGCGTTTTGTCCAAAATTTCATTTTTTCAGTTAGAAATGGCGTAGTGTTCAGTGTTGAAAAACTCATATTATAAGCTACTCTGATAATGAGATGTTTAGAAAGCATTTTTTTCATCGTTATTTTATACTCTGAAAAAACAGAGACATTTCGAAGTGCATTATGTTTTTTTAAGTAGAGACAAACGAAATACATTTGTTTAATATTTTTAATAATTGTTTAGCAATTTTGTTTAATATTTCACATCCTACCGATTTTGGCATATTGTATATTATTTTCTGTGAAGTGCGTAATCTTCTTGTATACAAGTTTCTTTCTTTCTCGTTTTCTGAAAATTACAAAACGCATTTTGCAAGTCTGCTCCTTATATAATTTATATACTTGCATAGTTATAAAATTTATATTATAGTTTTTCCTCTCACACTATATCTCTTTCCCTGGTGCCATTATTTTACTAATATTTATGCAATAAATAGTTCCTCGTCGATTTTTGCATTGAGTTTCGCTAGGAAGGCGATTCGTCCTACAAAACGCACGATACGTGTCGATCGATTCATCGTCATCGACGCCGTCGTCGTTGTCGTCATGCGAGACCACTGAGGAGGACAACAATGAGCGACTCTGTAATTGTTGGAACGAGAGCGATCGAGCGAAAGAACATAATGTACGCTCTGTGCTTGCCGTGACGAGCGATTCCTCCTCGTTACGCTCATGGACCCCCGTGAATCACTCGACGCGCGAGAAACGGCGAATTAGCGCCGTCGATAGACAAGAGCGTTAGTCACGAGGATCGTTAGTCACTCGACGGGTTCGCTTCATGCCTCTTGCTGCCTCTTGCTGCCTCTTGCTTAGAAACATCGACGCTTTCATTTCTCTCGAAGAAACGGAGGATGCGCTTAGAAGGCTAGGCATGGCCGTAAATCCGCACGAAGTATCGTTGAATAGCCAGCGCCATCAAAATGTTGCAAAAGTCTTTGCTTTCTATCCAGCGCGTTTCATCTATGTACTTGCAATTGACCTTTTTAAATAAAGACTTTGCTCATTTATTTTCATATGAATATCGAGTAAGAGGTAAAATTATAAGACATACATTGATGACAACGAGTATAAATGCTTTTTAATGATACCAAGAACTAATATGACGACGCTAATTACGTTATTGACTAATGTATAATATGAATTAATGATGAAGCAGATTATGGGTTAATTATAAAGTCGATTGAAATTTATTCGAAAATTATACTATCGGCATATTTTTTGTTATTAATAAATTATTGTGAGAATCAATCGGAAATGATACCTGCAGTTTTCATAATTATTTATTAAAAGTTATAATACTTAGTTATTAAAATTATCTTACAATAATTATTTATTATGAGATACTTTTAATAATTATTGTGAGAATTATTTGGAAGTAATGTTAGTTTTAATAATTAGGTCAATTATTAAAACAATGTTTTGAGAAACAGAGAATCTCAAAACTACTATAAATAATATATTTGTTACTGCGAGTAAACCGATTGAAAACTGCGACGAAGATACATTGTTGTTCATCTCATATAATTTATAGAACATTCAGTTTGGACGAAAGCTTTATAATAGTATAGGAATTAATGTATTTTGAATGTCAAGGTTCCATATTATCGACTGCAATAAACTTGCAATCTCTCTTTACACCAAAATCAGTATTTCAACAAAATCATTTCCATCATCACGTACACAACACACACACGCAAAAATATATTATGACAGAATCGACTATTGTGTCAGTAATCGAGAATTTATGATATTACGGTCGAAGGAATCGATGATTTTAATTAATTACTAAATAATTTACTATCATTGTCGAGAATCAATTATAAAACGATTATTAATTGCCGCATAATCACGTAATACACTACGCGAAATATTACTAGCAATGACATTATTATATCAATAACTGTGCAAAATTCATCGATTTTTATTATCGCTTTCCTTTGAAATATCTTCGCGACCTCGATCTGTATCGTTCTTGATGCTTCATGCGTAGGTTTTCATCTCGAATTTGTTCATCGAGAACTAGGCGTGACCGAGTTTATGAATCATCGTCAAGCGAGTCAAAGGGGATATGGCGCCCCAGGAAACATCGATGCGAAAAAGACGTAGACAGATAGTAGCTGTGTTCCGTTTTACGAGTGCAGTCATACCGTGAGAATCATGCATTACGTAAGATGTCATCATGACGAGACCATCGGAGTCGTAGCAACTCTGTGTGTGTGTGTGTGTGTATGTGTGTGCGTGTAAGAACTATTAAATCGCCAACATGAATCTATAATAGTAATACGATAATTATAAGCTTGTACGACGTAAACGCGTGGGTGGCCATAATTATTCGTACAACCGCTATTTATCGCGCAATATAATCACCTACAACCGCTCCGTTCGTTTCTTACTTGCGTATTCCCGTAATTCTTCGGCGATCATTTATAAACTATTTTCATCGCTTCTTATACACGAATTCCTATATCCCTCTCTAGCCGAGATATATTTCGCCAAACAAAAAGCATCGAACAACAATGGGAAATGAAATATGGAAAGAACAGTTTCGCCAAAATATCTAAAAATTTAGCTAGATACAGAACTAAAAATAATTTCATTGGAATATAAATAATTATATTGATTCAAATAGCATTCATAATTATATTAATATATTATAATTATAACTCAAACAGATTGTTAGAATATCAAACTTTGCAGCATTTGAGCGTCTCCACATTAAAAAAAAAAAATAAATAAATAAATTTAATAAATATTTGTTTAAATAATAATACTAACTTGAATAATATTAACATTTGCTTACGATAATGAATATTTATATAAAATTAACGATAAACAAATTAATTAGATTTAGTAAATATTTAATTAGTATTATTCAAACTAATATGTAATAAAATTCAGTACATTTTTTTCTCAATGCATGTAATTATTTTGATGGTCCAATATAATTATTTTCAGATCTCTCTTTGCATAGCTAAATTTTTAAATACAAGCAAAGCTGTTCTTTTCATAAATGTCCAATGTTTATATCAGTATATATAGCCACTTTATTAACTCTTCATTAACTCTCATGTGAGGTGTCCAGAATGGTTCAATCTTATAAAGTCGCTAAATATACGAATGCTATTTGTACACATTATACTTAGCGCAAATGATTACACAATTTAAAAAAAGAATTTTATCTAAAGGATGTATAAAATGTTATCAATCAAATTTATTTGACTATAAATCATTAAAAAAAAAAGAAAAATTTAAATGTAACGTTAGAGTGAACGTGTTAAAAATCTCACACGAATAATTACATAAAAAAAAAACACACAAGTAACGTAAAGTTGATTCTACAATACTCGCGTGAAGCGTGTGCAGAATAATCTAGCTTTATAAAATGTATATGAATACTATATACATTATTACATTTAGTGTAAATTGTTTCACAAAATTTGTTATGCATTTATCTTTGTCTAAAGAATATTATCAATTTTTATTTAATTGTAAATCATCAAAGAAAATAATGAAAATTGAGATATTGGGATGTCAGAGATATTCCACATGATTACGATAAAAAAAAACTACGCAAATAATGTAGGGTTAACGATTGTCCGCGATTTCAACATTAAAAAAACTCTCGAAAACTCTCGTGTTTCAACCAGTTGAGGCTGCCATGCAACAAATACCGGACTGGTGGGAGAGGCGCGATCAGGTGAAACCATTTTAGAACAATGCTTGTTCCGCATCGGTGCGTGCGCGACGAACAAAAGAGGCTGACATGAAATGAGAGAGACAAAGAGACGAGGGAGAGGGCACTAGAAGTAGAAGAACGTAAATGGTTGACGCGGTGTTGAGGAAGGGAAAACGAGCGACGAGTAAACAGGATGATTGAGAATCATCAGAGGTACCAAGACATCCCAGCCGAGAGTTCCTTCAGCGATCCTTCTTCGCTCGGCTTTGTTTTCCACGGTAATTTTCCTTCCTTCGGTCCGTGCGCGGCCTGTTTGTGTATACATATCGTTAACACTCTCTCTCTTGCCACCTCAGCCTACCTTTCCCGGCTGACTGTCACCAATCTGTTCCAACTGCTATGAAACTTGGTACACTTCTCTTCCTGTCGCTCTCTTCGTCAATTTCCCAACTTCCTTTTTATACTCCACTCGCTTGCCATCCCATGTCTCATGCATAACGTAAGCTTATCCATTGCCTTTGTGCCAGCCAAGAACGGAATATCCCACTGAGCTACGAGCTCAAATTGTAAGCAGAGGTCCAGCGGCTTCTCTCCCTCGCTGTCTATCATCGCTAACAAGATGGACAGTCCGAGCCGCCTGGAAACGTTTCTGTGTGCCGGTTCTAATCTTAGACAATAACGCGCGGTATTATCATACGTTATCATGATCAGCTGCATACAGTTTCATCACTCTGTGATCGTACGTATCTGCAAACACGTCGCAGGTTACTGACGGGGGTTGGCGTATCGCTTTAGTAATTGGAATACGATTACACTCTTTAAGGATATCGATAACCGAGAGATAAAATAAAAGCAAAGATGCAAACGATTTTCCGAGCCTGTCACAACGATGCTATAAATTTCATCGGAGGTGGTTCAGCTAGTTAACGCGCGGGTCGACATTATCCCTGGTTCGGGCTGCCAGCTCGAGGAAGAGAATCGGAATTGCTCAGTATTTTCCCAGGACGTTATCCATCGGCAGCTTTCTTGAGCGAGTCATAATCCATGGAGTTAAACCTCAAATTACAGCGCGTGAAGATCGCGAGCTGGCATCTCGTGGCCACCGGCCTCGTCGGCGTGTAAAACCATCAGCGCGGAGGAGGAAGAGGCTGAAAGGGTTAACGGCCTGAGGACATCGTCGACGTTCTACGAATAGGATGATTGTCTCCGCCGCTGTCTGATGTACGATTGCGCGCGCAAACACGGACATACTTTTATCGCACGCTCACAATGCTCTCCTTTCGAAATCTTTGTTGCGCGAGAGTCTATATCAAGGGTCGCGCCGTTACAACATTTTTATGGGCCATGTCCTCCTCCGCTTCGTCCCTTTTCCCACTCTTTCCCCTTGTCTTGCCCCGCGAAGGGCAAAGACGACTGTGAGGATTCATCCGGGCTCGTTTAGATAGGATTCCTCCCCTGATTCAGATACACCGAAATTGCGCGAACCGACGAACATAACCGCGGCAGTAAACCTTCATCGCACTTCCTCTCCCAGACCTTCGCCCTTTTCTCCTCGTTCTCTTCTGCACTCTCTCTCTCTCT
>NW_012130068.1:8814390-8820062 GCF_000143395.1 Atta cephalotes | reverse complement strand
CTCTCTCTCTCTCTCTCTCTCTCTCTCTCTCTCTCTCTCTCTCTCTCTTTCCACTTGTGATCGTCAACGAATATACCTTCACTCTATACTCGTTCTCTGCTTCCCCACGAAATCTTCCTCCTTCACTCCACTTTGCTCTTTCATCTTCTTTGTCCCCTCTCAGCATCCCGGAATCGCCTTCCCGGGTTTATACTTTTTCCTTTTCGCGGCCTCGAATATCCTCTAGGAATGCCCGACGCCTTTCATACGCGAGATGCCCGAGGTCGTTTGTCGCCCTAGAGTGAGTTTTGCACACTTCTCACTATACAGAACGTCCCGCATTTTTCCATCCGTATTACTTTTTAATCGCAGCTTCTCCAGTCAATCCCGATTTGACTTTTTTTCTCACTGACATGCTCATCCTTTTATTTTCAAAAAATTAACGATGGAAAATAAATGAACTAAACTAATGAGCTAAATTTTAGATCTAAAGATGATAAAATCTCAATAATTAATTCCTAACAAAAAACAAATTTCATTTTCTAGCTAAATTTTGAAATTAAAGATGGTAGAGTCTCAGCAATTAATTGTTGACATCAAATTGAAAAATTCTCAAATCTGTCTCAAAATGTTTTTAAACGCTATTTTACTCCGATTGTAGCCTCAAGTTGTGCTCATAAATTTCTAGTGAGATTCTAAGCCGCTTCGCTATCAATATCTCCTTCCAAAGCGCGAAGGCATGCATTGCCGCCTTAATCCTGAAGGGAGATATACATGTTACAATATGTATATCCCCATGGACCAGTAACGCATATTTGTCCCGTGGCGCATAACTCTCATAATACTCGTCTCGACAGCCTAATGGTACTATATGTATATATATTATGCATGTACTCCGTATATATGAATGTATTCTATGTGTATCTAAGTGTAAGTTTGATATGCCAACTATGATAAATCGATAAACATAATATTTAATATTAATATACATATGTATATGTAACATTAATCAATGTAATCAATATATTAATATATATACATATGCATATATTTATTTCAAGCGTTAGTTACCAGCATGGAGAGATTATATAAAATATAATTTCATATCGATCAAAGAATATTAACAGAAAAGACCGCTACTTGTTATCTTTTATTAATATTTGTATAGCGAACGAGATTTTTTAACGAAAATTCACACTGGAAAAAAATACTTTCGAATTAGCTATCTTTTCATAAGTTTCTCATTTCATTGATTAATATATATAGCTTCATTGAAATGAAGCTTAATCATTTATTACATTTATTATATTTCATGTCATTTATTATATCTCTTGTCAATGATGTATTAATTATTTGAAAATCTGTCGATAATTTGCAAGATTTATTTAACTTTAAAATTGACATAGTAAAACCTGACATATATATAATAATTCGATATATTTTTTAATTGTAAAACTATTTATATATTTTTTGCTACAATTACAAACAATTGCATACGTTTATAATTCATCTTTAAGGGAATACTAGCGTGATGCGGCCAAATTCCGACAGAATCGCTGCTTTATCGATTAAATGCAATTTATGAGCATCGACACGTCACTGTGTACCACTATAGATGCGTTCGGGGAGACGCTATCAGAGCTATGAACGCAAATGCTATCAACTCTGTTCGTAAAGCCAATAGCGTGATAGCGTTAGTAAGCTCCATGAATGACATTAGCGTAACATCATATAGTGATCCAAATGCATAAAACTTGATATAAAACGGATTTTTCAAGTTAGTTATAAAACTTTGAAATTTATATCGCATAATCTTCTATTAATTATCTATAAAATATTCAATATATATTACAGTTTAAGTATATATTAATATATGTATAAATAAATATTAAAATTTGTTTACGTAAAATATTGAGTTTAACATCGTTTTATCTTAGAATATTTTACAAACATTATACTTTATACATTCTACTCTTTAGTGCTCTTGTATCTCATCTTGAGACTCAAACATACGAAGATCAGAAAGTCTGATCAGCTTTATACAGAGGATGCGGTAGAGATTTCTCAGATTTCAACTCTTGGACGTACATTCTGTGGTCTTGCTTTCGTAACATGTGGGCGAGGATCGTCATAAAGGCCGCAATATAAGACAGCAAGATTTAGTAACGTCAGAACCAACAGTTTCCTATAGCGGTTTTTTTGCTTTATATCGTGTAACGTCTTTGTTGTACAATTTTTATTCAAGTGAGAAGTCAATGTTTTTTATACAAAATAAATAATTAGCTTTAATATTTAATCTTACTTTTTTGTGAAAATATTTTGGCGATTAGCCAAAACACTCTTAAATTCATAATATTAAATTATAATTAATTTGAGTTAATTATTCCTATAGTAGATCTTTACTATTATTAAAAACAATGTAATTTAACAAAATAACTCAAGAAATGTATTAAATTTGACTTAAATTTAATTTATTATTTATTAAATGCATACGTTAATATAAATTTATTTTAAAACTAAGCAATTCGATCATAGAGAAATAGGTTGATTAGATTTGGTTATTTTTTAAATTAAAATTTTTGAATTAAAACACTATTAAAATAATATACATAATTAAAATAATATTTTAATATATTCGGAAGTTAAAAATAACAAAATATTATTTAATTTAACAAATTAGTTTAAATTTGATTCTTTAATATTTCATAGGGAATCAGATACGACTGAAATGCAGATCTCTATTTGAGCATAAACTATTGTATTGACTTGCACGTTATCATCTTTTGCGATCTATTATCCTGAGCGATAGCTCCATCAACTTTTGATAGGCGTGAAAACGATTCGGATCACCAATGTCTGGATAGTCCAGCCTCGGGACTGAAACTATCAATCACATTATTTGGTCATGCTTCCCCTTTATTAGCCACGCTTGGTTTTACTCGCGAATTGCTCTTGCGCGAACATCGAGATCTATCGCTCTACAAGAATTCTTCGGTACAAAACACCGGAACTCTTATTGTTGTCCGGTTCTCACCCAGGGTAGTTACTTCTTGCCTCCGTAATGCCGCGCCAGAGCCGTAAACATTATTATACCCGAACTAATTGACTTTGCATAGGTCAACCCTCTCTTCGCCATACCAGCGATGCTGTAAATCGTTGTGGTTTAAAAGCAATTAACGCTTTTCCTTGAGACACCTCTGACCTTCGCAATTGGCATAAACGTTTCGAAAACTTCAAATTATAACACTGTCTGAAGAATATCAGACAAATAGAATGTGGCTTAATGCCAACAATCATCTTGTATCGTCAAGCTTATGCGGATTTTCCTCGTTTAAAAATGGAGACAGTAAAGATATAAAATATTTTTCTACCTTAATTGATTATATATAATATTATTATCTTAAATGAAGGTACAACTTTTATTTTTTTATGACCATTCGGAAATTCGTTTTATTTCTACAGTTTTTTATTTTTCTTCATGAAAACCGAAAATTATTATAATAGTAACGCTAAACTCTCAAGGAAAAATTGAAATAAAAATAAAAGTCTTATTTACATTATTACAAAATCACTATCAATTATGTGTTTCAATCATTAAAAAACTAAATTTAAATTGTTGATTCAGCCAATTCTTTATAACGATGTGATTAAGGATTTTATTAACTTTATTTCACACACCCAATGTATCCATTTTTCCTTGTAGCGTCATTATTATTATGATAATGTTCCATAAAAAAAAAATGCTTAAGAAAATATAAAAATAAAACGAACAATCTTCCTTGAACAATCGCGAAAAAAGTTGTATTTTCCTTTTATAATAAATTTAATGTAAAATGTAGTTTATGCTTAAATGCTTCAAATTGAATAATGCTCCAATCGTTAAATATCGTTAAATAAATATAAAACGTACTGTAACAATATAAACAAATATCGTCAGTTCGGATTGATGCCAGCAAACTTGCGTCTGAGTTACTTTGTCCCACTTGGAACTAATGATTTACGTAAATCATAAATGTTAACAGTCACGCTGTATTTATGATGATCGCGTGACTTCGCGATGCGAATTGTGTGCGAGCGTGTATATGTAATACGTTTTCTTTTTTTTTTTTATTCAATGAGAGAGACAGAAGCGTGGAGTGGCACGTGATAAGTATAGCATACCGTCGACGATAACTCTTCCGTGCAATTATGTAGAACGAATGATTCACGCGCAATTAAGTTCAACCGAGTCAATCAGTCACCCATTTCATCTTGGTATCACGTTGCATATGGCGAATCGATCGCGTCGTTGAAACAGAAATTCGCTATCAGAAGAATTGCAAAAGATATCCTCTCGATGATAAATGATGTAAGTTAAACTGAAGACATCGACGGTACAAGTCAAGAAAAGGAGGAAAAGAGAGATAAATGAATAGATAGACACAGCATTTATTACTGTTGCAAGGCAAGCCTTCTAAAAACGTACATACAAAAAATAAAGAGTAATGGCAAAATAAAAAGGAGAATAAAATAATAAAGACTATAAAAAACAAAGTATGCAGAAAAAAGTAGTACAATAAATAAAAATAAATAAGATAAAGTAAAATAAAATAAAGTAATGCAATAAACAAAAATAAATAAATTTAAAAAGTGATAAAAGAAATGTAAAGAAAAGATAAAAATAAGATAAAAAATTGTAGAGAGAAAGAGAGAGAAACGAACAGAGACAGAGAGAGTCGCATTTCTCGCCAATTCAGCGAGTTACAAGTCTGACGTCATCGGCTCGACATAATTCGATTCAATTCGCTTAATTTTGCGAAAATTGCCAATCTTCTTTACTGCGTTACCGTCTAGCTCCTTCGTTTATCTGCTCACCGTCTCATGGACCTTCTTACATCTCTTTCTCTCGCGTCCTCATCCATCTCTTTCTCTCGCACGAAGAGCATTTATCGATCACGGTGTACTATTTTCCCTCCCCTAGGCTTATATGAATATATCACACTAGATTCGTTCTATCGGTTCCACATGAGCGAGAGCTTGGCACTGGATAATCGCCATCCGCCTGTTTTAATCATTTTAGCACGGAATCTTTGCAAATCGATGAGCGATATTCACGGGTAAGCGGAGACACGATGTTTTCATAATCAAAGAAAATTATTTGAGAGATTATACCGCATTGCGTCGTTGCGTAAATTAAATAAGTAAAAACAGGAGTCCATGCAGCAATACATTCATTTACAATTAATCTGTATAACAATTAAATGATTGAATCATTCCAGGATTGATATGATACGTTAAATATAGTCCTTGATTTAATTTGATCGATAATACTTAATGATGCGCGTGTGGTCATAGATATTGTATATCACATAATCCGCTCATACACGTTTCGATATGTGACGCACGAAATCGTAACGAAATCAAAGTAGCCAGTGTAAATGCAACCGCTGTCGATTGCGTACTAATAAATGCCGCTAATAAATAAAGTGACAAAAAAAACCCAATATATTTCGCTAGCATTTTGTGCGCGATGTATCACAGTTATTTGAGATGTAAATCGATAATGCACACAGGCTGACATATCCCGATGTAAATATTTTTCTCTTCGACAAGCTCACGTTGTAAATTTATAACACACACACACACACACACACACACACACACACACACACACACACACACACACACATACTACTTTCGTCCGTACCTTACGT
>NW_012130068.1:8809241-8811536 GCF_000143395.1 Atta cephalotes | reverse complement strand
GAGAGAGAGAGAGAGAATAGGGAGTTGATTTTTAAAATCTTGGAATTCTTCTTTACGTAAAATTTGTTATAATTTATTATTTCATTGTATTTCTTGTCTCAAAATATCGCACTTTCAGCATCACTACCCAGATAATATTTATGTTGCATAAGATATTTAAAAAAACGTCTTTTAGATATCTTATGCAACATGCATATTATCTGGATAGTAGCTTTCCTGTTTTGTAAAGGTTAAGTATTGGTAAAGGTTAAGTATATATTTAGTATTCATTTTTTATGCGAGTTTGATTTCTTGAAATTAATTAGTGCCTTTTAATTAAGATATGTAAAATGAATTTTACAGATCCAACATCAGTAACTGCAATGTTATAGATTTTGGCGTCAGCTCCAGAGGATTAAATGAGAGAATAAAATTAAACGTATCTTAACACAAGAATGAAACAAAATAAGTAATAGTTAAAGATAAATTGATCGTCCGCACAGAGAGAAAAATATTTGATATTTGTGTATAATTGCATGGTTAAAAAATTATGATTAAGAGATCGATTTTTATGGTTATTACTGCTAGTATTAGTAATAACTTTATATGTATGTATAGTTCTCACAAATATGGAAAAATTGTACTATAAATTGTATTATAAATTATGATAATCTAAACTATTAATATAGTAAAATGTTAAGATACGAATGGTAAATAAACTAACAAGTAAGAAATATGGTAAGGAAAAATTTAATGTTTTAATTGTAATGATCATATGTCAATGTTGAAGCAGTTATAATACCTGGTTAAAACAATTATAAATTTATAGTTGACCCAAAAAATTATTATAAATTATAGTTAAATTATATACCTGCAACCATTTTTTTTCTCTCGCGTGCGGTCGAGCTCGAGGACAGTATTTGCTGTCCTTTTAATTAAACAAACAGAGGAAATTTAATTATATCAAATTAGTACCAAGCCATAGACGCGATGAAGGTAATCGTAATTAAAATTACTGAAAATTTAAAGCCGTTACGCGATTTGTCAATTCTACAGTGCGCGCCCGCGGCTGACCGTCCGATTTTTGCATTCTCGCGGTGCAATAACTATGTGGTGGCAGATGCAAATTATTGAAATTGTAGCTTGAATAATTATCTGAATAATATGAAAACATGGCGACTCATGTGCGTTGCGACTATAATAAAATGTGGCACATTATTACTTTTTCGTTTAATTATCGATGCTACATTAATCAAAGGCTTTTTCTGTTTACACGCTTATTGTTTTCATAATGATTTCGTTGGTCTGTTTAAATATTCATACATCGTTATTGGTACGTGGTGCTATAGAAATTACGTAATTCCTTATTAAAATTGATTCCCGTTATAATGTGAAATATATATCAACAAAGAGTTTAGCCGATTCGTCGTAACAATTAATTGATACGTCTTGTGTTTAAATTTGCAAGTAAAGATCGATCGAGAAATGTCTAAATAAATGAAGAAGACTATATTCGGTCAAGACGAGTTTTAGTGCTTAATATTTTTATGTGAATTTTATAATTTTATAATAAATTCATAACTTTTGTGCGAATTCATAATTTTTGAAAATGTATATAAAAGGTATTTTATAACTATATATATAATCATGCAAAATCACAACCATTAACCATACAGCACAAATCATTCCAGCAATATTACAGCATCAACATTGTCAACATTCCAGCAATATTGCAGTAACTTTACTACATTGCAGCAACGTTGCTACAAGCTTTCGTTTGTTTTGTATATAAAATTATAGATAAAATTAAATAATCGATATGAAACTTGACGATATGAAAAAACATACATATGTCTTTTAAGACAATAATATAGGACGGATTATTTACACTTACACTTCGTAAGAAACGAGTTTTATCGCACGAGACGATTCTTTCACGATTAGAAATTTCGTTTGTTGAGACTAGAAATCTGTTCGTTCGTAGACTTGCGAATAGCTCGTTCATTGCTCGAAAATTGAGAGAAGAAATCGATTTGCTCGTACAGCGCGCATCGATACAATTTCCTGTAGGGTGCTGTCGCTTCTCGTTTCGCAGCTCTGCAAGCAACGGCTGGTTGGTTGTAACTCGTAGACCGACCGCGGGCAGGAAGCACGAAGGGAACTAGCGGATTCGAATTCCTGCCACATTTTGCGCACGCAGCTGATAGCGCGCGCCCGCCATGCGAAATAGTCTCTCCGCGCAATAGCCGGGAGAAGAGAGAGAGAGAGAGAGAGAGAGAGAGAGAGAGAGAGAGAGAGAGAGAGAGGAAGAGATAA
>NW_012130068.1:8805399-8809221 GCF_000143395.1 Atta cephalotes | reverse complement strand
GAGAGAGAGAGAGAAGGTGGAAAGAGATAAATAGATAAATAAAGGCACTTATCGTTATTTTAGAGCAAACCCTCAAACATAAAAATAAGAGAAAAATATAACAAGGTACCCAATCAAAAGTACTACACAGAAATAAATCAAACTGATATAAAATATATAAAATGTATAAAAACGAAAAGATAATATGCATGATGAGGAACAAGAAAAAAAAACTGCAACTATATCAACTATATATTCATTAATAATTAAAATAAGAAGAGCTGAGAGAGAAAGAGAAATAAGAAGAAAAAAAACTATAAAAACTTAAAACTAAAAACTAAAAACTAGTCTCATGCCGCCGAAGATGACAGAAGAATGCTTGCTTAAATGCTTTTAGAAATTTGAATGGACTGACATAATAATAACCTATGGTTATAACATTTTATAAGTATAATTTACTATATGCGAATATGACTTATGTGTAAGATAATCATACAATTAGTTGAATACATATTATGGTCGTTATGATCATAATGGAGTGTTCTATAATTCATATGTCGAAACAATTATAAATTTATGGTTGTCCAAAAAAATGACTATAATTAAAATGACTATTATAGTTAAATTATGATTATTCCAACTATTTTTTTCTCTCAATGTGGGAAGCGAGAGAGAGAGAGAGAGAGAGAGAGATTTAGAATTGCCGTGACAATTTTTTCTCTCTTTCTAAAAAAATTATTTTACGAACTGCTGTGCAGCAGCTGACAACGCGCTCGCTGCAAAATAATCCCGAACGACAAGAGATCGATTTCCCCCGCGAGTATTCTTACTCGCTCCTTCCTATTCTTGGAGACGTCTCGAGAGATTATTTTTTTTCTATCCAACAATCGCGCGAATGGTACATCTCGACGGTGCACTGATGATCGCGTTTTTCTCACGTAAACTACGCTCCAATTTGCATGCAAAGGTGGCGGTTGTTTACTTTATTATCACGGTTGCGAAATTTAATTGTAAATTTGCTAGAATTTTATGCGGCGGCCTGGTGGCGCAGAGGGAAAAAGTTTTTAATCTTACAACCTGAGTTTAACAGAGATATTTATGCATGTTGCATCCCTTCCCCTCCAGGAAAAGTTACGCTGGCATAAACAACGCTCATAAAGGTGGAACGCAGCTTTTACCTGGATTTTAATCTTCAACGTGCATCGTGCTTAGAATATAATTTACCGCAAATAATGTTTTTCCTCACTCAATAATTTATGTTGCTGCGATACTTTTCGAGATATAACTCTGCAGGAGTTTACCGCGTTCGACGATTAAATGTAACTAAGATTCAACCAGAAAGTAACAAATCACGCGCTTTAATTATCGCAATGTACAATATGTATTACAGTATTATAATTTCCATTTATTGTGGCGCTAATTAATAATTAATGATATAACACGTGGTCTTCATGTGGAATGCGATACAGTACATATAACAATGATAATTGGGCCCCATTCGCAGTTGCATATATTGTATGTATGGTTTGTATAAGCCTTTTAGTGTGTACTTTTCGCAACCGTATGCACGACTGTTAATTTGCATTAATTCAAAGGGTTGCCAAGGTTTTACGTTCAACACCTTAAATCTCCCTTTTTTTCGGAAACAAAAAAAATTCAATTTAATCCAATTCAATTCACGGGCCGCGTTTCCGCTCCAACTCCATCCTCATGCAAATCTTTTCCAAAACGCCCTCTCACGTTCCCAGCGTTCGAATGACTGTTGCATAGCAACATGTACCTTTTGCACTGACCCGAATTCAAATCTCCGAGAAATAGAACGTACCTAAAGTAGATGGCGATATTTCATAGACATATTCGCGGGTGAAACTGAACGGAAATTGCGCTTAGGTATTGTCATTGGAATGCTTGCGTGATTTATAATGGAAAGATAATAGGTCTCCCTACTTAATCTTCCGGAACTGACGTCAAAATCTGTAACATAGTCACTAATGCTGAGACATTTAATTTATGGTAATTAAAAGGCACTAATTAATTTTGAGAACCGAAATGACATAACTCATACAAAAACAAAAATGAATATTAAGTGAATATTTTAATAAAAATAATTCAAATTTTTGCAGATGTAATATAAAGAAAATTGATCAAATTGTTTGAATTTTTTTATACAAGCAACATTATTGCTGATTTATTGAGATATTATTTTTTTATTATTTTGCATGCAAAATATTTCTTGTATCTTTCCGCATTTCAATAAAGCTATTATTACTATTATTAACAGAGATTTATAATTAAATAGATCCAAACTTATCAATTCCGAAAGGTTAAATAGAATTTTCACTTTATTTCCATTAAATATTATCACTTATCGAAAAGATTTATGTACTATCGTAGAGATTTGAATTATGTATCCAGTACATACAACCCAGAATTATCGCGACAAATTAAAAGTCAGAAACGCGATCTAAAGATAATGGTAACCATGGAGCTTGCCTACTTACCTTTTTAGGTCGAGGCAGATCGATAGACACTTCCTCCTTTGGTTGCAAATATCGGGACGCTTTCGACATGGTGGATGAAATTTCGATTCAGTTGGCGAATTTCCTCGGTCACTCAGGTCTATCGATTGCCGGCGCATGTAGCCCCCGCGAAAAGCGCGAACCGAACCGCTCGATTCTCGCGAATATCTCGGCGTCGGATGTTGCGCAACGATCTCGACATGGCACGTATATACGAGATAGGCGCCGTCACCGCGCGCACGCTTTTGCAAATAATTACGTTTGTAATAGTAGGTTGACGTTACACTTCCGTTAATACCGGATGATACAATGAGCGGATGAAAGGAGCAACCTGATGCGATAATCGCGCTGGATCGAATTTTGAAAACGAGAAATCACGAAAGAGCACAGTAGAAATTTTTGGGAGGAAATTTAGGAAATTTTTCGGTCAGAAAAACATAGTAATAGAGATAACAAAATTAACATACATATATAAAATTGTATACATGTATTATATGTAATGTGTTTTATACATAAAATCAATGTACAATAGTTAAATAATCCATTTTATAGTTATTGAAATTGTAAATTATAAAGTTTATTGAACTATAAAAGTGACAACTATATATAGTATTATATGTAGAATTAATGTAATTAACAAATTATTTTATTGTTATTGCAATTAAAGTTGAATAGTTATGAGAATTAATAAGTTTTCATAATTATATCCAACTTTAGTTGTAATCACTATAAAATAATTTTTTTAAGCTCTATATATATATATATATATATATATATCAATTCTACGTATAAAATTTGTTACCTTGTTACCTATATAGTTGTCACTACTATAAAAAATTCTCTTCCTTTTTTTCTGGACGTAGATGATTTCAAAGAAAAAAGATTTCATGTTTTTTGCCGAGCACAATCTTTTTGTCGACAAAAGACATGATTACGCTTAATATCGCTATTGTTGTAATTAGTTTGATCACGTATTTAAATTTCTGCGAACTTTTTTTTCATCCAAAATAAAAAGATTTTAAATTTCAAAAGACATTTGTGTCTGAAAGTAATTTAGTAAATTTGTTTCCATTAGTTTATAGCGAGTTTCAATACTCAAACTGTGTCTTCAACTGTTTTTCTTACTTGATAATAAAGACCTCAAAGGGAACCAGAGCTTTTGTTACACACACCACACACACACACACACACACACACACACACACACACACACACACACACACACACACACACACACACACACACACACACACACACACACACACACACACACACACACACACACACACACACACACACACACACACACACACACACACACACA
>NW_012130068.1:8797924-8805379 GCF_000143395.1 Atta cephalotes | reverse complement strand
AGAGAGAGAGAGAGAGTAATAATAAATCTAGAATGAGAGGACAACCCATGTCACTTCAGTGATCTACGAGGACGAGTATCGTACATTTGCTTCCCGCTACGCATACATTTTCTTCCCTCTACTTGCTACAATTCTCGAGACGATATTCTCGAGACTCGTTCTCATTTCAAAACATCGATATTCCATCCATTATCGAAAAAAATTGTAGCATCAAAAGAAAATCTTAGACGAAAATTTCAAGAAAGTGGAGCTGAGTAGCGAAAAATGCTTTGAAGAACGCTCGTGCTTGAGAGATTCACGCTGTAAGTAAATCGAGGCTGGTTTTAACACTGAAAAATTAACCACTCATCTTGTACACCGTAATTACTTCCGCTTGCTCCAATATGTTTAACTAACGTTCTGACGTTTAGCGCAAATGTGTTTTTGCCAGGATGTGCATCAATTAACGCACTGTAGTCTAATTCCAACGAGTTTCGCGTCCAATTACGGCCGTATCGCCGACATCGACGTGGGACACTCACTAATTCCGCGGGTTGTTGTAAATTTACGAGGCCGAGTATGCAAGAGAAAGATTTCGGTTTGTGAAGTTTTAGATGCAACAAGTACAGCGGCGAGCGTTACATCAGGAACATTTTACTTCGCCGTCAGAAGCTTCGTGGAAAGCTTCAGAATTTTTAGCGCGAGTGTCAAAGGGATTAGCGGTAATTCGATAATGCGAGATATAAACGAGCGCGGTGAGGATAATTTCGCAGCCGTCGCGACAGACGTGATAGTTGCGAAACGTTGCATCATCCCGCTGATTCACTCGGAATGGCGTTTTCCACGCCGTTGGGAAATCTTGCTTAATTTCCACGACACAGAGCTCGATTGTTTCGCCGCCGGGTCGCAGGTGAATTTATGTTAGCCTCCTAATCACTATTCATTAGTTTCTCTCTTCCAACACTTCTTCCTAGCTTCACGTTTCATTACGTTCATTACAAATACGTGATTTAACATGCAAACTACGACACGATACGCACAAGTATTAGTACGTTAAATAATTCAATTATGCCTGTACGATTAAAATACGTGACTGATTTGAAAAAATATCGCTTACTGATTTTTTTCCTCTCGATCGATTTAATCGAGCATTATTTTTATACATTACTCTCTTTTCATATATTTATATCATATCTTTTATGTCGACTGTTGACAGCAGTGTTGCTAACCTTACTTTCTGAAGAATCAATATATTACATTCATCTGTATAGACGTTCGCAGTTCAGATATGCTAATCTTTCAAATATCATAAAAGCTTGCCGCAATATTTGATGCAAGATTGTTGCAATATTACAGGAATGTTATTGAAATGTTGCAATATTATACAGGATTTGATAAGTAAGCATAAAACTTTCACTTAAGGGTAGAGCAGACTAAACTGAAAAGTCCTCTACCAATTTTCACAATAAATAACAAGATATTAAATACTAAAAATCGCCGAATATTAGTTTTCAATAATTTTTTATTCAAGTACTATCAACTTTACAGAAAAACAGCAAGTGACAAAAAATTGTTTTTTCCGCCATAGAGTTCTGAAAATTTTTTCAGAATTTTTTACTACCTCATTTCCTCCTGTTAGTAAAAATAGTTGCCAATATAAAAAAATGCAGTACTAAAAAGTTGACAAAAAATTCTGAAAAAATTCTTATAGCTCTTTAAGAAGAATATAAACAATTTTGTCTCTCGCTGATTTTCTATAGTCTACTATATTCTTATGCGAGAATTTATCGTTACTTAGTAAATAACCTGTACATTGACGCAATAATTTGTGCTTTTTGGACAATATTTCTCCGCATCTCCATATAAAGTTATTATTATTTCGCACTATTTTAAACCTTGAACATTTGACCTCGACAATTGGCAAAGTAATTCGCGCGCACGAAAATCTCACTCAAATAAAAATTGAAAGTTAGTTATCAATGAATACTCGTCGCATATACTGTGTATTTCTTCACGTCGATATCTAGCAAAAACATCATTCCAAAAACAAAGAGAGAGGGGGGAGGAGAGAGGAGAGGGGAGAAGTGAGAAAGAAGGGAGGATGGAAAGAGGGGATGAGTCAAGCCGATATATCGATCCGTGCAACCCTCTTTCAAACACCTTTTTCAGCGGGAACAAAGCGTTTCCAAACTTCGATCCGAAGTCGCTGGGTGCACCGGTCAGGCTATTCTCTCTTGCGAAACGAATTTCCCAGAACATCCTCAGCCACACGGGCGCGCGCTCTCTCCCGGTGACGTTAACACAACTACGGGAGGGAAAAAATAAAAACGGCGACGAGAGACGCGAAATCGCATTGACATCGAGATTGATTACGTTAACCGGCAGAGTGATTAATCGCCGCCGAAAAAAATTTCGGGAAGATCGTACCATAGTCATACGTGAGAGCTTGTCGTGTATAGGTGTCTGTGAGAGATGTACAAAGCAGGTCTCTCTTGTCGATCGGGATACCACCACCAGCTTGATTTTGGACGCGGCGATTGACAATTATTGTTGGGCAGCCCTATCAGAAATCAAATTTGAGGACGTGTCAGCCGCCCGGCGGTAGATTTTCCGCGCTTTCGTACGCAAATCTATCTATGAGCAAATCTTATTGATCAACGCTCCGAGTGGTGATGACGAATATCCTCGTTAACAGCCTCTAGTATTAGTATTAGATATATACTCGGTATTTCGAGTGTCACTGCCAATATGATGTGCTGGATTACTGGCTGGCGTGCACGGTGCATGATTACTCGACGGGTCCAAATATTTCCGTAAGCAAATATTTTCGTTGCACGCGTCACAGTACAGTGACAGAGCGTGTTGCGTATTCTGGTACAAGCGTTCGAGCGCGGAGAATAATTCACTGAGAGAAATCAGGGCGTGACAGATGCACTTAAAAAAATTTCATTACATATTTCTGTATCCATTTAATTAAATAAACGTCAATTATCTTTATGGCGCATCTCTTAAATCTTCCTCCACTTATCACGGAATTTTATTAAAAATTAATGTGAAAGATAAGATACATCTCTTTGATTAACCGAAATTACGTAAGACTTTACATTCGTTTTAGATATTATCGACTGATATACATACTTGACGTTACGTTTCGAGATCTGGGAGATAAATCGCCAAGTGCTATCGACGTCGCGTGCGACTTCTCACTTTCGTGAATCTCGCTCTATCAGTTCGCATTATGTTATGCGTCAAAAATGCGGACACTCGTCATCGACCTCGAATGGACTCGCTGAAACTTCCTCCTTACAGGCACGAATGCTCTCCGCGAGCTTTGGATAATCTAGTCCCGGGTTCGAAAACAGATACTACGAAACGAACTTTGGCTTTCGCTAGTTCAAGCTTAATCATGCATTCATTTCGTAGTGACGATGATACTTTATTATTGGCACGATAACACTCTCAAATCATTAATTTCTGACAATATAGTACATGTACATTGTTCTCTTACTCTAAAAGTGACTGAAAAAATAAAGTTTCCTAAAATAAAAAAGGAAAACTATTTTTCAATTTAATAAAAAATTATAGACTAATCAAATAAGATCGACAAAAAGAATACATTCCCAACATGAATCGAATGTCATTTTCATTTCACATCAATCCAAAAATTATGCTTTTTGAATTGTGCCGATTTTTTAAATCACCCCTTTTTAGTTGAGACAATTTTTTTTATGAAAGTAAATGATTCACTTTTAATAATTGATAGAATAATATTTACTAATTTATGGTAATATCTCGAATATCACATTTTGTAAATTGTGTCGCTTTTAAAGTAAGGAAACGATATTTTAAGTTGACGTACACGAAATCTTTCGAATAATCATCGAATCGAGAGTTAATCTGGATTAATATTCTCGAACGTAAATATGTCGATAATAATTATTAATGTTCGAATGATTTAAGAATATTGCTTGTGCGTGTACGCAGCACCAGCGACTGCAAATTGAACTAACTCTATATCTGTCTGTCCAGTTTGTCATTTCATTGTCGTCAATGATAATTTACGATGATTAAAGACACTGACAAATAACTGACGAAAAAGGCAAGCTGGTTTTATTTCGTAGTTTTCTTTCAAAAAAGAGAAACGTTCCGACATGACAGACGTGTATAACATTTATTAAGGTCAATATACGTTCATGCTCCAGAAAAGTATGTTCGCACACGAGAATGTTCATCAGAGAATCACGTACTTGCAGATACCGCGAGTTAATGTAACGATCAAAGCCGTGTTTCAAAAGCTTACTCTAATTTCCCGAGAGAGTTATCTAATTTTCCCTTTTTCCCGAGTGACGTAATTAAATAGAGATAGAGGACTCAAATTAAAAAGCGGATCTGTGCGAAAAAAGGGATAAACGGAAATAGTAAATAAAAAAAGTACCATTTGTCAGAAGAGAGAAAAAATATCATTCACCTCTGGATCATTGCTACGCCGTTAAATTTCGTTTCTTTTTTCATTACACGAGTGCCCGAGATCTCGTTAACACCGCGGGGAATATCGCAGCTGGCTGTCAGTGGCCGAAGCGACAGCGTCACGAAGCAGAGCGAGGAACCCGAAGGAGCTCAAGGGAGACGAGCGGAGACGAGCGGAGAATTACCGAAGCGAGCGTGCAATGACGGTGACAGTAGTGCCGACAAAGCGGATGACAAAGCGAATGACGTGAACCAGTGGCGGAACCAACGGAAAACGCGTGACAAGGTGACTTGTCGCGTCGCGGTACCGGAAATCCAACCGGGAGCGGGTCCCCTTCTCTCCCAGTGTTCATCGCGACAGGCCCCCGAAAGCGAAGGGGCATCGTCGTCCATCCCGTCTGGCACCTTCACCACGTCCCGAGGTCGAACCGGGTCGAAGCTGCTTCACCGGACCGGCTCACTTTCGCGTCGCACTCGCGTCGAATCCAACAAGTTAAAGCGCTCCTGACGTCAGACCGACCGGGTGTCCTGTGCGCGACCGGGTCAACCCCCGGACCGCTCTCTGCTCTGTCAGAACCGCGCGCTCTTCTGGATCTATCTTCCTCTCTTCCTCCTTCGTGCTTTTTTTTTCTCTCATGAAACGCGGACGCGAACGACGTGAACGGTTAACACACACCGATAATGCGCGATGAGAGAGCTGATTTTTACGTGCGTATTACCCGTACGTATTCGTCCCGAGGTCGCTCGGAACTCAGGAAGAGAGAGACCTCCTGAATAGGATGGCAGTTTAAATGCAACTATGCTTTCTCTGGTTTGGGTTGAGCGCGCAGGGTCCGAGTCGGCCGTGTTCGGTGGCGCTCGGCCGCTGTCGGATCTCGTCGATATGCCCATAGACACAGTGTATATGTCTATGGATATGCCGTGCCATGCTATGCTATGCTTGTGCCTGGTTGCCCCCCTCTCTCTCTCTCTCTCTCTCTCTCTCCCATCTCTCTCTCTTCGTTTCTCTCCTTCTCTCTCTCTCTCTCTCACTCCGTCCTCATACGTGGCCTCCTTGCTCCTCCATCTTGCTCATCTCTCCTCGGATTACTCTTGGCTTCTTTGTCCCCTCTTTTTCTCCCTCCCACGTAATCTTCCCCGCCTCGCTCCGTCTTTCTTTCGTCCTGAATTTCTTTCTTTTCCTCCATCGTCTCTTCTCGTTTCCGACAATGGTTCTCTCGGGCCGACGGTCGGTGCCGATGTGTTGGTTGAAGAACGTCATAGTGGTAGTGATGCCGTGGTGGTGGTTGTGTGCCAATGCCGACGTGGTGGGAGTGCGGGGGTGGTAGGTGGACCGGTGAGACGAGAGGGCAAGGAATGACGGTAGTAGAATGTATAGAGGATAGCAGGCGCGGGGAAGAGGGGACCAGGAGGAAGACTCCCTCCCCTCCTCCTCCTCCTCCTCTCTCCTCCTTACTCGGAGCAGGGACGTGGAGCTTGCGACAGAGACGGTCATATGGCGCCCGAGTCAGAACGGGGATGTCTTATGTCATTCTCCGCGACGATAGTCTAACGGGTGTCGCATTGCTCCACCAAAATCGTTGTGCGAGATATAACTGGAAGATTTTCCAGACTTTTTTCAATTTCTTTCAAACTCTCCGATCATATGGGCGAGATAAGATTCAAAATGCAATATCTCGTGAAGGACATGCGAAAACCGAGAAAAAAGGGAAAATAAAAGCGTCCGAGACTATGCAGCGGTTGATGAAAAGAGCTATTGTTTCTACCATTATCGCACGCTCTTTTAAATACAGATGTAATTTTTCATACGCAGTTGAAACATTTGTGTTAAATTTAATATATTTCGCGTATTACAAACGACCTACTTAATCTTTTGTGTTAATTTAATACGAAAAATAGTTTGAGAAGTAACATAAATATTCTGTAAAAAAATCAATAAAAAAATATAGGACAATTTGTATAAAGCTTTATAGAAATCTATTTTTCAATAAAATAATATTTTTAATATGTTAAATAAACATATTTCAGTAAAATTAGTATTTATATGTTAAATTTTTACACATTTTATTTATTTAGGTTAGAATTTATATTTTAAAATATGTGAATTGTTATTTTACTTATGAATTGTATCATTTTAACACAAGAACTTAAGTATTAATTTAATACAAAAGATTTGAACAACAGTTGCATTATGTTAACACTCGAATGTATGTTAAAAATTTTAACAAAAAAATCGATTTTAATAAAAATATAAAATATTTCCTACTGTAGTATGTAATGATTCGAATAACGTTAAAATATCATTCTATCGCTATCAATTAATCTTTTTTTTAACGCGCAAAAGTCTTTCGAAATTTTTCTCGCCTTGATATTTCCTGACGAAATTTTTCTCACCTTGATATTTCCTGAGTTTTCTTATAATAGTTTCCCTGACTTTCTCGATTTTCCGGACGCCTGACAACGCCGATTTCGCCTTGTCGTATCACGGCATTCGGGCGCGGATCCCTTTCTCCTACCTGTGCGTGTCGACTATCTTTACAATACTATTCACCCGACAAAGAGTCTGATGCCTATTCATTCGCTGGATTTGAGAGAACCGATGTTATTAAAATTCAACATCCGTTGGGGCAGGGCCGCGGTAACTATCGATTATTCAGTTGTTTGTTGGAAACAGAAGATGTTTGCGGGAAATGAAATTAAAAGTCAGTGGGGTTCAGTGCAGTTTCCTCGGAATTTCCGACAACCGCATCCATCTTTGCGCTGTACATTAGGAGCACTATAAAATACGCTCTGTTAATGCAAACTCTCTTGAATACGAAGTCACGTCAGATGTTATATTAACTCCTATCAACGAATGTTAACTAGAGTATTACAGATGACAGATTTCCTATTCTCGCAGAGAGAGAGAGAGAGAGAGAGAGAGAGAGAGAGAGAGAGAGAGAGAGAGAGAGAGAGAGAGAGAGAGAGAGAGAGAGAGAGAGAGAGAGAGAGAGAGAGAGAGAGAGAGAG
>NW_012130068.1:8794488-8796380 GCF_000143395.1 Atta cephalotes | reverse complement strand
GAGAGAGAGGGAGAGAGGGAGAGAGAGAGAGAATGCTGCGACTAAAAATTCTGTAATTTATAAGCACCAAGTTACTATTTCCTCTCGTTCCAGCGAATTAAATTACCTCTTGCAGTATAAAATTTCGCTTTACCGGCGTGAAAATATCAAATAGTATTTTGCATACTGAACATTATGTAAATTTAAGGAAGGTGTATAACATTAAATAGTTTAACCATAAGACATAAGTTTTTCTAAAACTACCTGAATGAACTAGACATATCGCTCGTTTGCTATAATAACGACATAATTCAAAAATTGTTATTTTTTAATTGCAATTATCATTTTAGCTCGCAAAAAAAAAAACGGAAACATGAAGAAGAAAACAATGCTTTTATTTAAAAAGGCACAACATAATTTTAAAAGGCATAACTGGTTCTCATAAGCCTCGTAAAAACTTTAACTGGAATGCTTATAACTTTATTTAATATCTTTATAGCTTTTTCTTAATCGTAAGATTTACGAGTAATTTACGTAGATATTTACGAATAATCATACGGTGCGCATAAAATTACAACTTCAATTATAAGTTCTTACAAGTTTTATGAGACCAAGTTACGAGCTTTACGATTCTGCTTAGAATTGACAAGTAAGATAGTACAAGTTAGAATGAGACAGCATATATTGAAAGAGATAGTACATACACTGTTAGATATCAAAAGAGCAATGGTAATCCAATCTCTTAACATTTTGTTATTTTTAACTTCTATCTATGTCAAAATGTAAATCAATCCAGTTCTGTAATTAATTTCAAAACAAACATCGTTCATATTTTAACGTATATATACTTTGTAAATAATAAACTAAATTTGAGGCAAACTGAATACCTTTTCTTAAGTTAAATTATTTAATTTAATCGTTTTAAATTAACGACATATTGAATAGAAGTGGTACAACTTATAGAAATGATTAAAAATAAATTGAATATAATTTGACATTCTGAATTTAACATTAAACCCTTCTTTCTCACTTTTATTTTGACAAAACGTGGCCAGACTCTGTTATAGAATCTCTAGCAACTGCTACAGTGGTAACAAGAGCGTAGTCAACTCTGAAAATAATCGAGTATATTAAAAATTGAAGTTATATTTTAAAAGTACATTATATTCACTAAAATACATTTATTTAGTTATGGCATCCTATCATCATTACCATTAATTATAGTCATCACATTTTTTCGAAATTTTTACAAATGTAAAAATGATATCGATCGATGAATTGGCTTTTCCAATCTCTGAACTCGGGAAAAATTCGGGATTAAAAATATTTGATTAATCGAAGATGAAACTTTGAAAAATATGAATATTTATTTTGAAATAGTTATCTTTGGCACATTCGGAAGTTTAAAGGTTTTTATCCAAAACTTTAGCCGAAAATCCCGCAAAAGGCATATCTGATGACAAGCTTATAATTCATAATCATGAATAAATGTCACAGCTAAGTAAATGCATTTTAGTGAATGTACTTTTAATCCTTCGTTGATACATCTCTTTTTTCGATCGCTTTTTGATACACTCAGAGCAATGTTTAAACAACTGACATTTCTTATTTAAAAAATCGAATCAACATGAAAAAAATTATGGGTCGATTTCAAGGTCTGTAGAATATAATACATTTAAATAGGTTTTAATTGAAATTTCATTACAGTTTTTGTGAAAAAAAATTCTTAAGTTCAATGAATAGAGAAAAAACGAGTAAAATCTTTGAAAAATTACTTAGTAACTTTTAAAAAATTCAATATTAAAAGTTAAAAATTTACAGAATTGTTGTTCAGATATGACATTTTGAAAAAAAATAGTTTGTAAGTTGGTTTTGAATAATGGATATTTATTTTGCATATTGAATGTAGACTA
>NW_012130068.1:8786264-8794468 GCF_000143395.1 Atta cephalotes | reverse complement strand
ATCTTTGAAAATTACTTAGTAACTTTTAAAAATTCAATATTAAAAGTTAAAATTTACAGAATTGTTGTTCAGATATGACATTTTGAAAAAAAATAGTTTGTAAGTTGGTTTTGAATAATGGATATTTATTTTGCATATTGAATGTAGACTATTTTGGGAATTGAAAAAAACAGAGATTTTTTTTTTTAATAACAAGTTAAAAGAAAAAAGGCTACGAGCCAAAAGTTTGAAGACATATAATATTGATAGATAAGTAAAAAAAATGTCTTAATAAATTATGAAATTTAATAACATGCCGGTTAACAACAACAAATGTTTCGATCACAATCGGATCATTATCAATGTTTACAAAATATGTTTAAACGATAAAAAAACATAAAATCGATCGAAAATTGAAAATATATTTCGCATTGAATAACTATATAATTGGTATATGAACAGTAACATACATAAATTACATACATTAAAATTTGTCAGAAAAGTAAAAACTTATACTATGGACGGTCGATGGCAAATGAAAATACTTTGTAATGTTAAAACATCTAACTGTTGATATCAATAATTAAAGAATCTTCGTCTTGTTAGTAAAATTGTACAACAAAAGAACGTCGGTGTATGATTATATATTGATGTCTAGAACGAAATATAACACATTATAGCTATAAATATAATAATAATGTAAGATTATAAGAATGACAGAAAAATCTGATGAGACAATATTGATATAAGTGAAAGTTAAAAATATAAATCTATCTATTCAATTAAAATTAAATACTCGTTAAAATTAAATAAGAAAAATACCTTTCATAATTGCAGTTGAGAGTTCAGTCCAAAAAAAATTAAATAATATGAATAGACAAGTGCGATGAGAGAAAGATCGATGTCTCTTATCTTCGACTTTTGTTAGACAAAATAAATTTATGACTTTCAGAGAAGGAAAATAAAGTTGATATTAGAAAATAGGGAAATGAGATTAAAGAGGGGGGGGGGTAGGGGGGGGGGATAGATAGAAGGAACATAAGAGGGATTTTTTTATAAATTGTATTTTTTGTTATACAAAATAAAAGAAAATTAAGTTTTAGGGAGTTAAAATAATTTTGTGGGTGGTTCACATCCACAAAATACCCAAAATATGTCAACGAAGGGTTAAAATATATATAAATATAATATAAACTTTCATTTTAAATATGCTCGGTTTCTTTCAGAGAACTGTTGACTAGGCCCTTGTGCCTACAACAATGATTGTATCTCGTAACTCTATCTAGCGCTCTGTGCTTATAGAAATGCATATCAACCGCAATGAGATCGAATGCCGGGACTGTTTCTTTGACCGATAGTTTGGGCGTTTCTCTTCTCGCTCGCGAGAATCGAGCGAATCGCATCCTTGAATTCCCAGTACGATCATGGAAGTTTACAACTGCTCGGCGATAACAGGCATACAGCAATCTCTTCGCGGTTTATCGCGCTTTCATTTATGGATCTTATCGTCCCGCGTGCCAGCCGCCGCGATATGAATCAAAGAGGATCGCTATCCCCCACGATCGACGTTGAATGAAAACATTCCCGTGGGAATGCGACGGACTGTAACACTGCTCGTTACGCCGTTTAGAGGACGCGCAATTTAATCGGCATCGCGCGTGACGCACATGTTCCGGCAGTTGTTCCCGATTACGAGACGTGGATATTATCACTGTCGTCTCTTTCTGCCGGCCCGTCGTTAAATTGAACTGTTAGTCTAGCCAGTGCAATTGACCGGCAAAATGCAATACGCCGATTAGCATGGATACGATGTGTTTTATTCCTATGCCCGGAAATTCGGGGCGATTCCATTCGGGCGATGCATTTCCAAGCGCTACATTATTCATGGCCTATAATGAGACACTTGGATATACACGTAATAAAACGCGAGAGCATATAGCGCTTCGTGCGCATTCATCTCGGTACATCGCGCTCATCCGGCTCATCCGAAATCGTAATATCGTAATTGAACAGATGGCGACGCGACAGTTTTTCGAAGGAAAAAATAGCTAGCCGAATTTCGAACAGAATCGCATGGCATATTATTATGTAAATTAATTTATAATGCGGTAAGAGAATAATATGCGATATCAGTTCTGTATTCATGCGAGTGTTTGATTTACATAAACCGCATCTCCATTGCGTCCAAAATGAAAATCCTGTAGTTGCAAAATAACGAAATATCATTTTAATTACCCCGTCGTCGTAATAATCACGTAATTGTATGTTAAATAAAATGTAAGTTAGAACCAGAAGTATTGCAGAAAAGTTATGAAAATCTCTTTGATGTACATAAATATTTCTCTCATGTGTATATATTATTCTCCATATGAATATTAACAATTTTTTGTCTTTAATTTTTCAGTATAATAATTACTTCTATTTATTTCCATATAAATGAAGATGCGATATATGCCGCAGTGGATATTCAGTGAATTTTTCAAAAATTACGTGAGCGAAATATTAATCTGCAAAAAACTTTCGATGTTTTATAATTCGAAGAACTGCATTGCGATCTGTGTATCATCGTGGAATTGCTAATTCCACGATCCACTTCTATATCAATATAGATTAACTTTAATCTCGATTTAATTCAATTTTTATCTTTTTCAATTCTTTAACAGAAGAAAAAAATGAATTAAACTAAAATTAACCCTACAAACCGCGTTAGGAAGTATCCTCTTTTTTTATAAACTACTCGCTCGATTTTCATGAAAATATAACCTATAAAGTAATTTTACATTGCTTTACTCGATTTAAAGTAAAAAATAAAAAAATTCAAATCTGTGAATTGAATGTGACGGATAGAATTTCCAAAAAATAATTTCAAAAATAAATATCATAAAACTCGATATTAGAGAACTATGAATTGCGAAATAATATCAAATTTCCAATTTATTTAAAGCTATCATCAATGCTATATAAACAGCTAAAACTGATTTCCAAACTGACTTTTAAACTTTGATGCCCTTCAAACTATGAACCTGATGATTTCTTTTATTGGAGGTTGCTACTTTTTTGAAATTTATTTTCAGTAGACTACATTCAAACTTAGCAACATCAAAAAATCGAATTTTATAATAATCAGATTTTTTTTTTTAATTTGAATTTTACTATTCTGAGATTTCTGATGCGAGAATCGAATTCAACAACTCTGACAATTCTTAGAAAAACAAGATCTTGTTTATATCTCTTTGTTAGAAAACTTCTTAAAGGGATAAAGTTAATCTACACTGATAAAGATACACATAAATGCCACCGACAGCTTCGCGAACTGTCGCGTGCAAATGTTCCGGATAACCGCGTCGACCTCTCCGTTATTTGATAAGGTAAGCTTTAAGAGAAAGAGCCGTTTCGCTCCCTGACGTTACACCTCTCCACACCGTGATTACTCTAATGCACGACGCGGAAAAGAAACAGGGAGAGAAAAAGGGAAACGGGAGAAGTTTCGGCCGTGCGCGCGTATTCGAGAGAGAAGTTATCGTACCCGACGGGTTTTCGAAGTTGGTTGCCCAGTTGCACTAATCGAGCCAGCCATTTCTGGGCCGGGAGAAGCGAAGAGAAGCGGGCCATCGCGCTGACGCAGAGAGATGCGTCATCTTCGGGATCTCCCCCGGCGGTGCACCCGCCTGAATTACCATGCTGAAATTTAATTGGCGCCGTGCGCGCGCGCGTCCTCCGCGGGGAACGAATTAAGAAATTTTATTCGATTTGTCGCCATTTTCGGCGATGAAGTCGATCAATTGAATATCTGTTTATAACTGAACTAGTTTTTACTTAGGGAATAAAAGGGAATAGATATTTGAAATTTAACAACAGCGAAAAAAAGAAAATTTCTAATACAGTCACTGATGTAACAATAAAAAGTAAACTTATCGTTGCGAACACGCCGAAGAATTTTTCTATCTAGCTAGAATTAACAATAACAATAATTATATTAGGCCTCTCGAATTTTAAACAATACAAAAAGATAAATATAGTAGGCTAATGAGAGTCAGCAACGATAAATGGCGCAATTATTTAATGAACAATCAATACTCAGATATTGGATTGATGTCTTCTTTATTTTGAACGTTTCGACTCTCTTTGGAGTCCTCCTCAACAAGAATAATACAAGTATAATTATGATGCTTGAAAATTTCTCCTGACTGATGTTAGTGACCTTTTTAGATTTATAGTTTATTTGTCAAATTTATTTTGACAGAGTTTTATTGATTGACGAAAATGTAACAATTTTAACGAAATATGGTTTATATTGAATTTTTTCTTTTTTTTCTTTTTATTATATAATTCTTTATTTTATAATTTTAATAATTTTGACATTTTAATTCTTATGCAATAACTTATTGCGGTTTTTATCGGTTTGACTTAACTATATACATGTATTCGTCATATTTGCAAATTTGTCTTAATGTTTTTTTTACTGTGTGACTTCTTACTTCGAAAACAGTTCATATCTTAGTGATACATCGTCGTGTGTTCTAAAAATGTGTGATCTTTATATTTGATTTTAGCAACTACTACTTTTACTTTTTAAGTTTTAATATGTTCAACAAAGTTTCAGTGCTTCAACAATGCTTCATGTTCCGATGATGGTAAGTCATTTGAATTGTTTACGCATATATCACTTTAATAAAATTTGTTTTTATTAAAAAATATTAGATTAACAATGCTGCTTTGTCAATTTGCGAGAGACTTAAGCATTATGAACATGTGAGCTAATTATACTTGTATCATTCTTGCTGAGGAGGACTCCAAAGAGAGTCGAAACGTTCAAAATAAAGAAGACATCAATCCAATATCTGAGTATTGATTGTTCACTTAGAATTAGATTAGCAAGGAAAAAAAAACAAGACTTTTCTAGTATTAATTCTTCAATCAAGTTGGAATCGTTTTTCAAAGGAATCGCAAAACTAAAAACATCTTTTTTATACAAACAAGAAATTGTATTTGAAGAAAAAAATTATCTAAAAAGTTCCTATTAATAAATTAAAATTATATCACGATGTAACAGCGACGACATAAAATACAGAATTATTTATATCTCGAAGTAATTGTAATTTACGGAATTATTATTATTATATCACATATTATTATATCACGTAACTTAATTCATGGGATCATTATTTCATCGTGATAACTTTCTTATCAAGAAGAGCACGCAAATATAACATGTCATCTTTAAACATTTCATTTTCCATGTTTTTCCACGAGGTAGCTACGGCCCTGATCGAATGTGTCGGCGTGGGTAGCCGACGAAAACTTGATAACCTAGATTTTGGCGGTCTCCGGGCAAGAGTTAGCACACGCGGAGACTCATTACGTAACTTTTGCGATCGATCGTTCTGCCGCGCGCGCGGAACGCCCGCACGCTCTTCCGGTATGCATGCATGCATGTATGCATAACGCATGTATGCGTACACGCTCATATATGCCCGTGTATGTGCATGCATACAAACACACCCACGATGATATGTACACACACATACATATATATATATATATATAACACGCATATACGTGTCGTGACGACGAATTGGATCGTGTTATCGTGCCGCTCGCTACCGGCGTTGTAGGAACGATAAAAGCGTGCGTGCCCGGAGTGAAAACATGCAAAGACGCGCTTTATAAAGTTCCGCCGCGACGCCACCATTCTGTCTCCCTTGTCTTCCTCCTCCAACCCCCGGCACCTCCACGAAATGAGACATTCAAGTATTCGCGAACATCGTTCCCAACCACCACTCTATACACACGCTTTACCTGTGCCCGTTTTTCCGCGCGTCGACGGCAATCTTTCCCGATCGTTTTGCCTGGAATCTAGGTAAAACGCGCGTTCCCTTTTCATACAAGAGGACTCTTTTTTTTATCTTTTCTTTCTCTTTCTTTTTTTTGCAGATATTTCTTGAAGCAACGGACACGACCGACATCGAGGATTAATCAGAGATTAAACGAGCGTTGTTGCCATGAAAGATCTCCGGTTGAAAGCTGCCATTTCGTTGGGGATCGGCATACATACAAAGATGTTAGGAAAATATATATATATATATATATATATATATTTCTTTTGTGTGGGCTAGATATTAATTTATTTTGCGATTCTTAGCCCAGTCAAGATTACACTGATCGTCAGTAATTTTGTTAAAGGAATATTTTGACTAATCGTTATGTATTTTTTGATCCCAACAACAGTTCGTTGTGTGGAATCTTTTTTTTAAAATGACTTATATTTGTTTAAAATCTTTTATAATAAAATCATATAAGAAGATCATGTTAAACATTTAGTAAATATTCTCTATGAATTATTTATTTTTATCTAAATAGAAGAGATAAATAGAGGCATCTTTAAATGCATATTATATTTTGTTTTTTTCATAAACTTGACGAATAGAATGGAAATCAACGCACAAAATATTATAAGAAACATCTTATCAGATTAATTTAATAGAGTAATTTAACTAATTAAGAAAAATAAATTTTGTTGACCACAATGAATTATCAAAAAATATCAATTTATGAAGCTTCTAAATATGTGTTACTTCCCTTGCAAAAATCTGATAATACTGAAATAACTAATATTGAAAGAGCGTAATTACTTATTTTTAATATTAAAAGCACTTGTTCAGTACTTTTAATACTCCAAATAAGTAATTAATTACTGTCCTTCAATAATAAATTGCAATATTAAATTGGCTAATATTAAGTCTACTTTAGACGATTTATAATTCATGATTAAATTCGGAACAGAATTCTTTTCATAATTTATTTATAATTTTATGTTTCGTATAACATAGGAAGTATTTGAAGAAGTAAAATACTCATTTTCAAAATATATCGGAACATATACATATTTATATCTAAGATATGTGATACATAAAATTATAAGTAGAATTTTATCTTGAATTTAGTTGCGAATTTATAGATTGTCTAAAGTGAGTTTTCTGTAAGGGACAAAAATTCTGCATTTCTCGACACAAACAGATATGAAAAACCTATATATTAGAAGAAACACATTTCAGATAAATTTAACATAAGAAAAGTGAATTTTGTTGATGAATTATCAATAGTTAATGAATTATCAGAAAATATCAATGTACAATTTTTTAATGTAACTCAAAAATCCTGTCTTCTTCATAAATTTGGCAAACAGATTTGAGATTAGCAAAAAAGTACTATAAGACACACTCTATCAAATGAATTTAACATAACAAAAGTAAAATTTTGTCGACTAGTGTTGTTATTGAAAGCGTTGCGACGAGATGGAGACCTCTTTGAGAAAAATAATTTTTCATAAAAATTTCACGAAAAAAATAATACGAAATTATCAACGTCTCACGAGGAATTTGTTGAAGAAATACAAACAAGAGCGATGGAAGGTCGATAGATGTAGTCATTGTATTATCTATTTATTTCTGAGCTTACGCATTTCACTGATTTCGCCTAAATCGCAACAAACGATTGTCCGTCTATCTATCTGGCACATCGCGACAATGCTGACACTGCGAATCCCGTAAATATGTGTGAGTACCTACTCGGCCCTAATTGAAGGTTTGCCTCCACGCAGATATCGCGGTCATTTACAATTTAAATTGTGTCTCCTTTATTCATCGACCGTCAGACCTCGTGATTCCCCGGGCAGTCATCGACCGATTCCTCGAAAGAGCGAGACGCCTCCGATCGATCGCGAGGTCGATGAAAACGCAAGCGCGAAATAAAAAAAAATCCCATGGGCATTTCAGGGGTGAGCGGGAGGGAATTTGGGACAGGCACCGGAAATTCTCGAGTGCCATGATTGTTCGGTCCTGGTCGGAAAGCCCGGTCGAAATCAAGTACGCCCTCTCCGGTTTGAATACTCGATAATCTCGATCAACTTTCGAGCACGCGCGACTGCGTTCGATACGTTTTTAATCCCTTAACGTGAATTTTTTCCCTCTCCATAGTACAGGAACGAGAGAGATAGATAGATAGATAGATAGATAGATAGATAGATAGATAGATAGATAGATAGATAGATAGATAGATAGATAGATAGATAGAGAAAGAAAGAGAGAGAGAGAGAGAGAGAGAGAGAGAGAGAGAGAGAGAGAGAATAATAATAATAATACTCTACACACAGTAANAGTACGACGACAGACGTACGTACGTATTACGTTAGTTTACGTTTACGTTACGTACGTTCGTTACGTTAC
>NW_012130068.1:8774757-8786244 GCF_000143395.1 Atta cephalotes | reverse complement strand
AGAGAGAGAGAGAGAGAGAGAGAGAGAGAGAGAGAGAGAGAGAAGAGAGAGAGAGAGAGAGGAGAATTAAAACTGTTAAAAAACAATTTCTTCACCGCAATAAATGGCGGACAGCTAGCATCAGTTTTTGAATTCGAGTTTCCCGCGAGTTTCCATTTCGTAAGATTTGAATAGTTGCAGCTGTCCAATAGCTCCGAACAATTTCGAGTACAGGAAAGACTATACGCTTGCGCCGAGTCTGTCAAGGATACTCGAAACTCGACGCGCGCAATTGAAGGGAAAATTCGGATCCAACGCGACTGGCGCTTTGTCGGTTACACGCGTTCGTAAAAATGCAAAATAATGAAACACGACGGGTACAAAAAAAATTGAAGATATGCGAAAGTGATAGCGAGAATGGAGAAGAGGAACGTCAAGATGGAGACACGTGAAGGACGAGGACAAAGAAACGAAGAAGCGAAAGAGACGAGAGGGGTAAGAGCAAGTGCTCTTGGACATGAGTTGGAAGGATGGATATTCTTTATGAAAGGATTTGAGAAACGAGCAGAGAGAAACCCTCTCTCTCCGGCTTGTCCTTATACCATGAAAAAGTCTCAAGTCCGAAAGTTAAAGCCTGAGTTCGCGAAAATGAAGATCCGACCAAGTGGCCTTGTCGCGAGGGATTTCCGCGTTTTTGTCGCCGTGCTTTTCCGTACTTCAGCTTCGCGATTAATCAACGAGTCGCGAGCGATAGTTATTGTAACAGTTATTTGCCTATCATAAAATTTAGTATCTAGAGTGTTCTAATTTTCTTCGTATATTTATAATCTAACATTTTTTTCCCTCACTAATTTCATTTTATATTAAAGTAATGAAATGTATCGCTTCTTTATTTCAAAAGTTACACAACTAAAAAACGATTTTCGAGTAATTACTGTAAATGAGTTAAATGAATATTATCTCATCAATCATCTCAAAAGTGAACTAATTTAAATACAAATAGTAATAATAACAACGTTACAATACTCTCATATACAATAGTAATAATAACTCTCAGACTGAATATAAAAAATAAAGCAAATACAAGCTAATGAGAGCAGCGCGATTATAGATGCGCAAAATAATATCAAACAATTTATAATTTATTTAATAAACTATATAGTAGCATTGATTTTCGAACGTTTTGAGTCTTCAATGATAATTAAATACAACAAGTAAAAATCGTTAATTCAAGAACCATGAAAGCTAAGTCACTCACAAGTTGTGTCCTCAGGAGTCAATGTGTAAACTCCGGGTAGCAAATAATTAGCGAATTTTAAATGCAATAATCTTAAAACTAACATTATTTACATAACATGTGTATGAACTAACTTAATTTTATAAAAAAAAACATCAAAATCCTTATAATTTAAAGTGGAGTTTAAGGATTGTGAAACGTAAATGACAAAAATGATATTCAATTATGTTAAGAACGTATTTTTTTTACCGATATCAATAATTTCCTTTTGTCAAGTTAAAAAATAGTTTTTCTCCTTTTCTGAGAAATTTAATTTTTATAGTTGTCACTTTTGAAGGGAGCAAATAAATTAATACCAATATATCTTTGTAATTCACTTATCACATCAAATGTGATCCTATTTCAATTCTAATTCCTCACCTGCGTAGAATTCCGAATCGACGAAATAAAATGAAAATCATTCACGGCGACTCGGAAATTACTCGTAAATTGTCTTGATAAACTCAGGTCTGTACCGACAGGACGGACGGACGGAAGTTAAGTTTTCGCCAACTTTTTGCCTTCGCCTTTCCACAATCTTTACGATGTCCCGCGGACGGAATCCTCGCCGCCTCGTCGCGGCTACGAAAATTGGATTTACTCGAGGATCGATAAACAGTCTCATAAATCTGTCTATTATCGTTCCATAAAGTTCTCCATGCGAACCACAGGATCTGTCATGCACGCAGACTGTGCACGTCTATTTGTGAGTCGCTGTACACGGTGTCCAATAATAATCATTGATCTAATTTTAATGACATTCTCTTTTTAGTTAATCCATATTTTGATCTTATAAAATTTAATATTTTTCAATTAAGTTTCATATGAAATTCTATTTCTTATTTCATTTCGAGAAAATGTTAATAGAATGTTTTTCATCCATAAATCAGTCATAAGGATTGTTATATTGGAAATTGAAACATTATGATAAATATAATTTGCTTCGATATTTTTTGTCGAGACAATTTAAAGTTTAAAGGAACTGTCATTTAAATCAAAGATGATACTTGCGAGCATTCTTTATACAAATCTTCTTCTTCGTCAAAAAGAAGGCATCATGCGAGGATACGAATTGTTTGAGAAAAGGATAGAAGGATGGGAACTTGAGAGGGAATTAGAGTAGCATCTCGAATGCCGAGAAGATTCTCAACACCATCTATATGCTTCTTTCACTTCATGTCGACGGCATGAAAAGTCGTCTTCAGCTCTAACCCTTTGAAGCTCTACATTTGACATAGTATAAAGGGTATCGGATATCCCGCATAAAAATGTCAAATTCGATGATTACTTCATGTGAAACATTATCAATTATTCGTTGTTTATTATAAATTTAGCGACCAAACACCATTTATTCTATAACATTCGTATATTTTGTTACATTTAATTTAATTTTTGTTTCCAACATTTTAATTTTTAATCGTTTATTCATAATCAGAGAAAAACATACTGGTAAGAAGTATAAGAAGTGATAGATACTAAGTTTTGTAAGTATAATTAATGTACTTTTAGAGAAGTTGTGAATAAACTATTTTATAATAATATAATAATTGTAAAATATATATATACAATATATAGTTTATTCAACTATGTACATTAATTCTATATATAAAATAATTATTATCACTATGTCTTTTTCTCATAATTAAATAAACTATTTTATATTTTTTTCTTTGAATGTGAAATTATTGTTAATTTTTTTATTAACACATTTAAGATTGCCTTCACATGATTTTTTTCTAGGATTCTATTATTGATGTAATGATTATAATTATCGAATAAATATTGCGAAGAATAAAGACACAAAGATGTTAAAGACACTTTTCCTAAATCATAATGATATCATTTGATATGCTTTTGACAACATAATGTCAAGAATTCATCACAAAATCATTGTCAAAAATGTATCAAATAATAATTATGTCATCTTGATCTTATCATTATAATTTCGTGTTCTATCTAAATTTTTAATGATATTTAATTAGCAAAATTCTTTATTCAAGCTATTTTGTAGCAATATATTGAATGAATACATTGTAGAAAATAAATTTGAAAGCCTAAAAGTTGGAAGTTACGATAATAAGACAGTATTCAAAATAAAAATTAACCGAGTAAATTGCAAATCGTAACTTAAAAAGTAATTAAATTGAAACAGTAAAAACATGAAATGAAAAACAAATATAATCGCAGTATAACCCAAATAAGAGAAATACTTTTGACTAATCAATTCTCTTCATTCTACCTTTTTAATTCAAATAATGCCGCGTCATTGTATTTGTAATTCATTGAGAGCGTTTCAAAGAGTTGAATTGGCATTATTATCGTATCATTCAATTTTGCCAACTGTCAGTCAACTGTTCATGTTTTTTCACAGTCCGTGTTCAATAAAAAGTTATTTGAATGTGCTGCAATATTACGCAAATCATATTATTAAATATATTTCAGTTCTGATGAGAATTAACAAAATTTTGTGTGAAAGCCTAAAATATTGTCGATATTATGATATAAATCCTAGATCCGTTTTATTTGCAAAATAAAAGAGAAATAAGTTCTAGAATTCTCGCTGAACCTGCGTGAGGAAAGAATGGCAAATATTTGCTGTTAAAACGATAATACAAAGAATAGATTCGCTGGTAGCACAGCTTTAAGATTTGTTGAAAAATCTTACCAGGAAGTCGGTGAAGTGACGATGCGCGAACGTCTTTATAACGGAAGCGGAGGCTGAGGCGACACCGGTTGGCGAGGATAGCTGACGAGGGATGTACAGAGAAAATCTCAGCGGAAATCCTTCTCGTCTAAGCCGAGACCAGCTCTAGAATCCAGAATTCTCAATTCCGCGGCGGAGTGTGCTGAAAGAAGCATGAGTCGAACGTTAATTTGGTGTCTGCGCCCTTGCCGACGCATTGGCCCTTTTTCTACCCCCTTTCCTTCTTTCGTCTCCCTTGTCTCCTCTTTTCTCCTTCATCCACCATCCCCTTCTCCTCTTCTCTTTCTCTTTCTCTCTCGCTCTCGCTCTTGTTCTCCGACTTTCTCCGTAACAGTCGCGACGTGGACCAAGTGCATTAAAATAAATTAATTTTCATGAGATTTTCCCGTAGCGAATGGCCGTTACGGGGCTTAAAATAATAATTCAACGAGCCGCGTGGACGGAAATTTGCATTTTGACGGCGCGGCACGCTTCTACGCGATGCCGGCGAGAGCTAACTCGCTCGACGAGGATGAAACCAGTGGCGGATAATCTTGCAATATAAAAGAGTCTCACGATACTGTATCATTCATTTGCAACAACAACGACACAACTTAAGAAACAAAAGTACATCTCCAGAATAGGTTAGAATATTTTAAATCATATTAAAGTTTCGTTTAATATTCATTTTAAAATACAATTTTGATGTAATAACTGATTATAGAGAGATAAAAATATGTTCTTTTAAAGGTACGCCTATTCTTATTTTCTTTATATTTCTGTTTTTTACAAGCAATTAGAAAATGTTAATTTTTTAGCTCTATCGTTATTGTAACAAACGAACAATATAAGATAACGTGGATTATTAATATTGCACACAGAAAAAGATTTTTTAATGAACCATTTCTTAAAGAAATTTAATTGTATTGGTTTTTTTTATCGTAGATCTTTTAAATTATAAATTTTTCATCATAATTTCAGAGGCATTTTAATTTTTTCGATATATTTGCCTATTTAAAAAAATAATTGTTAAAACATTTATTAAAATTATTAAAATAGGAATGTTACTTTTAAAGAGATTTCTTATAACTTATTACATTTAAAGAAATACGTTACTTTTAAAGAAATTTCGAATTTATTTAAAAGACTATTTAAAAGACAGTATTCATCCTTCTGTTTCGTATAAATTTCATTTGCTTTTTTCGTTTTCTTGTGCAATGACACAAAATATATTAGGGCCTCAGAAAGCTTTCATCCACCACTGGTTGTGTACAGACACGAGAAAGAGAAGATGGAAACAGAAAGACGAGAAGATTGTGGTCGAGAAATTGGGAAGAAAAGAAGAGAGATAGAGGAAGAGACACAACGAGATTTTGGCAAACGCGTTTGTTTTCGCTATGCGGTTACATCGTGACGTGACGATGGAAGTGATAGGCATCCCGCGGATGTCAGTATAACAACGGTGTACGTGCATGCAGCACGTGCACATATTGTTCAATGTGTGGATAGCTGTGGAATACAGGTAATACGTAATGCAATGTTGTGTTGGATCCTTTTTCTTGCGTAAAGATATATGACGAAAATGGATTTGCACACAGATATGATTTGCGAAAATGTAGCTCTTTCTTGACATGAATTATACTCAAAAGAGTTACTAAATGTAAATGATACCTATTGTAAGTATAGCAATAGAGTTGCTTTTCATGTACAATTACGAAACTAATTGTCCACGGAAAATATCTTACTATGAATAATTTCTTTAAACTGCAATGTTTTTGGGATGTTATTAGAAAAATTGTGGTTTTACGCATGCATTACAGTATTATTAGTTTATATTTGTATTTGGACAATTAATTATGGAACTATATAATGTTCTTACATTAATTTGAAGAATAGTCTGAAAAAAATCATCCCTATGTAATATAACACACTATCCGGACAATTAGTTTCGTAATTGCACAGTTTCATTTTGTTTTCGTAAAATATATGGAAAGCATGGTTTTGTTAAAAATATTTAAAAATTTAGCTAGATACAAGTAACAAAATAATTTTGTTAGATTGTCAAAATAATTATGTAGCTGGTTTCTAGAGTGTTAAAATTTTTGTCGTGAGAATTCTACGCAATTATTTTGATGACCTAATAAAATTATATTTTCAAATCTATATCTAAATTTTTAGGTATTTAGTAAAACCGTTCTTGTTGTAAAAATTACTAGAGTGAATATTATTATGATAATGTTGCAAAATTTAAAATTAATGTAATGTAATTTTTTATTTATTAATGTAATGCAATTAATGTAATTTTAATAAACAGTTGGAAAATTTCTATTAAATTTAACATATTTTACATATATATATATCCCAAATGGTTTATTCAAATTTTTTTTGTTAAATTAACACAAGAAGTTTTTCGAATAATATGTAAAAAATTAATACAAAGAACATAATATTGACACAATTTCTAACCAAATACATATTTTTTCATTAACATTAACATTCATAATATGTTAAATGTTAATTAATACACTTTATTCATTTATCTTAGAATTTTCCTTTTAAAAAACATTATTTTTATATTATTCGTTCACTTATTTATAAAAATTTAGATATAGATTTGAAAATATAATTTTATTAGGTCATCAAAATAATTGCGTAGAATTCTCACGAAAAAAATTTTAACACTCTAGAAACCAGCTACATAATTATTTTGACAATCTAACAAAATTATTTTGTTACTTGTATCTAGCTAAATTTTTAAATATTTTTAACAAAACCATGCTTTCCATATATTTTACGAAAACAAAATGAAACTGTGCAATTACGAAACTAATTGTCCGGATAGTGTGTTTTTTTAACACTAAGAGAAAGTTGAATATCAATTCTGACACAAAATATTCAAATAACGCGATCATATAACGTTAAATTAACACTCAGATATGTTAAAAATTCATAAAATTTTATTAAAGACCTGAGTGGAGTTTTCTATAAATATAAAATATTTTTTATTATATAATAGAATTTATTATATAAAGTTAGAATATCACACAATTTATCAGTAATATATATATATATATATATATATGATTGTAGCCACAATCACGCAATAAACCAATCTTTGCAATTCTTCGGAAAATCTCTGATTATTTTGAATCTAACATAACAGAAAGCTCTGCTTGCGCAATGGAAAATAAACTTCGCGAACTTTCAAAAGATATCTGACATTCTTTATGAAGAAATGATGGAATCGGTTTTCGTAGCACAACCGGAGGACGGCAGCCATACGTATTCTTCCTCAGAGACGACAGTTATCAGACAGAAAACAAAGGAAGCGTAACGATGAATAAAAAGAAACCTTTATCCGTCTCCAATCCTTCGAAACTCGGCAGAAGCAATTATACGCAGCTGGCGCGGCTGCGACGTCAAATCGATCGGGCCCGATTTGAACGATCCTATGAATGTCGAATAAAATCGACCGAAGAATAGCTGCGGGGTCATCAATATCTCAATATACTGGATATCGTCAATACTTTTATCTCGTTATTTCGACATTAATACTCGCTTCTCGATGTCAGAAACTGATAGTATGTTTTTAAACTACGCGTCAATAATCGGGGACAAGAAATTTATCGATTTATTTTTGGATGCATCCCTTGAGATATTCCAAATTCTAAAATTATGAACCGGATAAATGCACGGAAAGAAGAAATATCTAAAAATTTGACCTGGATACGGATCTCAAAATAATTTTATTGGACTATTAAGATAACATTATGCAGGACGTTCAAGTTGGTTGGTCATAACTTTTTTATAGGATTGCTAATTATGTTCGAGTTTCTCACATGATTACAGCCTTGATTATAAGTATGAAACATCTTCATATGGAAAAAACAATTTTGCTGAAATTTCTAAACATTTAGCTTGATTTTGTTGTAAACTATTATCAAAATAATTACATAGAATACTCAAACTGAGCATCAAAATTTTTTGTAACATTGCTTATTATTTGAGTTTCCTACAGATTTATTTTGGTGATAGTTTTACAAAATTATTTTCAGATCTATATCTTCTTAAATTTTTAGATACTTCAGTAAAAAAGTTTCGTTCTTTTAATATCTAACAAAAATAAGTTGAAAAACGATTTTATTAAAAAATAATATTTACTTTAATAACAATTTTAATATTTCGTTAGCTTTTCTTTGATTTTTTTTATTACTGTCTTTTCCAAGAAGAATGCAATAAATTGAAGTCAAGACTGTAATTTTAATAAACAAAATTATTTTCAGATCTATATCTAAATTTTTTTTAGAAATTTGAACAAAATTGTTCTTTCTATGTATGAACCAACAGAATTTTAATAGACATTTTTTTTTTAAACAGTCGTTGCATTTTACAATGCAATAAGCAGTTATTACTACTGAATACTACAGAGAAGCACATTCGAGACAGCTACACAAGGAGAATCGGGGATCAACGGCGCCCAGAGAATCTCCGCGATTCGACATGCTCGTTTTCCTCCACGGGCACGACCCAGTTCTCGAAAGGAGTCACAGTTAGTAACCATCTACGTATTTCTACGCGTTGTGTGCCTGAAAGTTCCCGCCTTCGTTGCCGCCATAATCGTGAAGAACGTCCAAAGCATGTTTTGTACTTAGTATCGCGATGCATCGTACATATGCAAGTCTACGAGGGGAAAGGGTGAACAGAAGGAAATCGAGGCAGTATGCTCTAAGGCACCCCCGGAGAGTCAACGGCGCGACATTAGAGGACGGAAGTTTCACAATTTGTTCTCGGCGCAGTGCGGTCTCAAAATGCCCGAGTGGAGCAATCAAGCCTTCGCTGTCCCGGGAGAAAGACGTTCATTTTTTACCTTTGTCCCAGACACGACGCGACGGACCGGCAGAGAAAACCGACTGAATTTATCCCGGCCGCTGGCTTGGTCGACCTCGTATCTCGTAAGTGAAGCTCCGCTGGCCGACCAGCAATTTGTACTGCTCGATACTTTCGTATGCAAATCGTGAGACAGTAAGGTAGCGTTTCTGACCGCTCACGACAAAGTTCGCGAGCGAGCAGCAGTTGCGTTCCATGTTTGCTGTTTTTCTCGATTATAAATTGCAACCTTTACAAAGGCTTTCTTGACAGCATTATCGTTATTAATATAATGGTAAGACAAGTACGAAAAGAACAGTTCTTCTGAAGTACTTTAAAATTTATATACTAGATACAGATCTGAAAATAATTTTGTTTGGCTCATCGAAATAATTATGTAAGTGGTTACAAACAGTTTTGATATTTTAGCAACAAGCTTGAACGTTTCATATAAGAATATCAGATGTAAAATTCCTGTGGATTCGTTTAAAACTCTTGTGATCAAATTGATTCCAAATTTTAAAAACTAGTGTAAATCTGTTATTAGAAATTTATCGCCAATATGAAATTGATCACAAAATCAATCATCATTATGCGCAATGTTACATCATATCATGGAGCATCATTATTTTAATTAGTTCAACAGTTTAGCAAAATTTTTAGATATTTTAGCAAAATCTTATCCTTTCTGTATAGATATAAAAATGATAAAATCAGAGACAAAGGGAGAAACAAGTAGACGAAAATAGATGAAAAAAATTGATGAAGAGAAAAATACGATATATGATCGCGAGCGTGTAACGTAAAAATATATTATGATATACATATATTACGTTCTGCTACAAGGCATTTATTCAAATCGAAAAGCATGCATATAGTATCATTGCGTTTCAGATCTTCAAGGTTATCTGAAGTGAGGCTTTCTTGAAATGTTCCAATCGTTGGAAATGTGGTAAGCCTTTAAGATCTACAACAACTTCCGAGCTTTTAAATCTTCCGAGATCTTCAAAACTTTCAGTATTTTCAAGATCTTTGCAACTTTCCAGGATATTCAAGACCCGTATGGCTGTGAGGTATTTGAACAATCCTACAGTGACATGAAATTTCTTATCATAACTTTAGAAATGTTGACACTTATCACGTTATGCGATAACGATTTAACACGATCAAAAAGTTATCGTCCTTTCTATTAAGTAAACATTCCAATAGTCATGCAAGTGTGTGTTATACAATTTTGGCTGTAAGTATAAAGTACTTTCAATTATTGTGTTTTCTTGGAAAAGGCGATATAATAATAAGAACTAAAGGCAGACTAATAAATTAGTAAAATTATAAAAATAAATATTTCAATGTGAAAATATTTTTAATTTATTTTTCATTAGATATAGGACGTTTATGTCAATTTGTGTATAAAATTAACGATTTTACTGAAATATTTAGGTAAATATTTAGGTAAATACAGATCGGAAAATAATTTTGTTAGACCATCAAAATAATTTTATATATGGAACAAACGATTTTATTAAACCGAAAATTTAGTTAGATATAGATACGAAAATAATTTTCTTGTACTATCAAAATTATTTATGTAAAACATTTAAGCATAATGAGCAATGCTGCAAAAAATGTTGACGTTCTAGCAACCAGCTCGAATGTTCTATATAATTATTTTAATGATTTAACAAAATTTATTTTCAAATTTGTATCCAGCTATTAATAATTTTTATATGCTTTAACAAAGCCGTTCTTTTCGTGTAAAAAATCGAAACATAATGAGCTGCAAAAAATTTTGACATTCTAACAACCAATTTAAGCGTTCTACATAATTTTGATAGTTCACAATAAAATTATTTTCAGACCTGTTATGATCCAGTTAAATTTTTAAATACTTCAGCAAAACCGTTTTTTCCATTTATAGATTGTATAAATTATGGAAGAAATATTAATTATTCCTTATTATTATTTATTTTCTTACATTATTCATTATCTTCATAGTAAAAAGGACCAAGTGCATATGTCTTCGATAGCGGAAAGGATGGGATAAGATATTACAATAAGCTCGGGGTCATGCCTCAACGTTGCGAAATCGATCGAGTAACCAGTTTCCGAGAGCGCGTCTGGTCCAAATATTTGCGGGAGCCGTTCGTGCGGTAGGAACCCATTGCACTTCCGGCGAAGCGTGTAAAGCGAGACGCTACGAAGGGAGGCCAAACGCCGCGGTACAGCCAGCGAAGATTTTCCAAGCTAAAAGGTTACATTGCAACACACACCATGCCGCCGCTGTATGCCTTATGGATTAATCTGAGAGGGTCACCGTTTGACTTTTAGCAATATTTAGACACCGTGGCAGTTTAATGGATCCGCAAGCGTGTTTGTCCATATGCATCATGATATAATCGATTCGATGTGCGATTTCGACATCAGTTTGTCTAAATTCAAATGTCACCCGATGCTTTAAATATACTTATCCGTCTATTTCACAAATAGAATCTAACATTATATACATTGTAAGTATAATTAAAGTGCTACACACTATACAAATATATATAAACTAGTCAAGGACTTTAAAAAGTTCAATAACAATATGATGATGAAAAAGGCAAATAAGAGTCGAATCTTTAAAATATAATCATATAAAAAATTATTAATAGGAGTTAATATATATATATATATATATATATAT
>NW_012130068.1:8771810-8774543 GCF_000143395.1 Atta cephalotes | reverse complement strand
TATATATATATATATATATATATATATATATATATATATATATATATATATATATTATATATATATATATTTAACTCCTATTAATAATTTTTATTAGTATTATTACATGTTTCGCCTCTTAGATTAATCCATCTTCAGATATTCTCCTCTTCACACTTAAAGTTACCATCGTCAGAAATAAAAAAATCACGATAATGTGTTTCATCTTGTGTAGCAATCCTGATGAAAACAATTACTCACAAACGATTTGCTGACTGATTGTTAAGAATTTTGTGAAAATTTGATAAAAAAACAGATTCTTTCATCAATAAATAAATAATTAACTTGAATAAATAAAATTCTTTAAGGAAATTATCTTTTTTTGATTAAAATTCTAAAAAAAGATTAATAGTAACTTGAATAAATAAAATTAGACGAAGAGTCGTGTTACAATAAATGCTTAATTTCCGAGTTATTAAACATCAAAAAACAGAAAAATAGTTTCAATCTGCAAATAGACACCGAGAGTCTTGATAAAGTGTATATGCTGATCATAAACAAAATTTGATATTGTTTTTATCGAGTCTTTTTATCAATCTATTAATCGTCTCAGATGATGACAACCTACCTTATTGTTAGCAACGTTCAAATAATATCTTCGGAAGATTCGACAGACACATATAGTTTTTGCTTATTATATTAACTATTAAGTATATCTATCGTCACCATTTGACTGATGTATTTTTCATTCTATACATTTTTAATAATAATTTGGACGATGTATTCTTCTTATGAAATGATAATTACGATCTTACGGGTAAGTGTTTTATCGAAATAATGCGGTTGTTTACTTTTTATAGGATTTTAATTAAAAAACGATAATTTCTTTAAAGAATTTTATTTATTCAAATTAATTATGTATTGGTGAAAGAATCTACTTTTTTATCTTCACAAAATTCTTAACAATCAGTCAGCAAATCGTTTGTGAGTAATTGGTGTCTTTCATACACATTCATCAGGATCGCTATACAAGTTGAAACACATTTATCATAGTTTTTTTATTTCTGCCGATGGTAACTAATTTTAAATGTGAAGAAGAGAATATTTGAAGATAGCTCAATCTAAGATCCGAAATATGTAATAATATTTCAGTTTTCCATTATGTATGTATTTAACTCCTATTAATAATTTGTATACGTTTATAAAGAATCGATTCTATTTGCCTTTTTTATTGTCATATTGTTATTATACAAATACATAGAAACAGGACAAAGAGGGGGTTCACAGCACGTATCTTCGATGCTAAGAGGCTCTGAAGGTTTTAAACACCAGACATAATGCGAGAGAACAGAGATAGCGATAGAAATAATTGTGGAGTATAGAGAATAGAAGGCCGAACTTACATGGACGAGGCTGTCAAAAAGCGTGGTCAAAAATGATCATCTGAATTAGTTCGATCGAGATGTCGCTTTCGTTCCACTACATCGTTCTCAGTTTGCATGATAGGTCATACCAATTTTACATGAAGAATGCTCCATGCTTCTTCATGCAGTTTTAATGATAATTTACATCTTCCTGTTACTGTCAGAGCATGTCAAAGAATAATGTCTCTATTCTTAGGTTATGTGTGTTTGGTTGTGTGTGCGTAAGCATATATGAGAGGAGTTTTGCGATTCGAACGCCGCCTACTGAGTAACACCAATATCAATTCAGAAACCTAACTACACTTTTTAAAGGCTAGTTCGGCCTCCTATATTCTCTGTACTCCATGGAAATAACGATTTCGACACCCAAAATAAAATATTCCGGCGTTTAGCGGTCTGTGTTAATGTCAGAGGGTTTTTCCATTTATATATTGTACGACCTGAAGAAGATACTTTACAAAAGAATTTCGTACAACTATAGAGTGCTACATTTAAGATTGTAATCCTCTTAATTTATGCTAGAAGATTGTCTTGCATGTACTGACATGCATGTGTAATTATGATATGTAAATGACAAATATATTCTAACAAATAAGCCGATAGTATCTTGTATATCCTCATTCCTCTTATTTCAAAAGGCTATTTGAGTTATTATAATGGAATTTTCTATAGAGGAATTTATTTTCATCATAGCTCTGTGTGCCTAATTTTTATAGATGAGTGTTATAATTATATATGCGCCTGATTCATGTAAGATATTTTGCTTAGAGGAAATGCTTCGCAAAATTTTTTTTTAGGACGAGTCTATCAGAAATTATATATTCCGATGTATTCGATTTCTGATAGGTTGAAATCTTATTATTTCTATTACTATCGCTATTCCCTCGCATTATCTCTTGGACTTTACTTAAATTATCTATTATATTTATATTTATAATTATTATATATATATTTATAATTAATCTTCTATTTATAAATTAATCTTTATCCAATTTAATTTACACATGCAAATGATATTCATTTATATTTCATTTACACTTCATAAAAGTAATAATTTAAATTTAATAAAATCTTTAATGTATAATTATATATCGATAATGCAATTGTTTTTTTTTTAACCAAATTTTATATAATATATTCTTTTTATGATAGTGATACATAATTAGCATCTCGTGGGCCGCATCCAGCTCGTAAGACTTTCTATTTCAACTCGCGATATCTAAATCTGATCGATGAAAAAAAAATGAAAAATAAGTTGAATTATTAACAGCGAATTATTTTGATATATAACGTAGAACAATATATGATATTTATGATACAATCTATTTAT
>NW_012130068.1:8766536-8771673 GCF_000143395.1 Atta cephalotes | reverse complement strand
ATATATATATATATATATATATATATATATAATATTATTATATATAATATTATTATATATAATATACATATATAATATACATATAATAATATATTATATAATAAAATAAATATAATTTTAATTATTCTGTTTTCTTATATTTTTTAAAATCCTTTAAAGCTTTTTTAATACGAACTTTATGAAAAGATAGGGCCTCAAAAATCCTTTGCACAGCCCTGCATGGAAAGGACAGTTTTACTAAATATCTGAAAATTTAGCTAACTCTATAGATCTGAAAATAATTTTGGACTATCAAAATAATTACGCTTCAATTCTTTGTTAAAATAATAAAACTTTTTGCAGCATCAACGCTTAAGCATTTTAAATAATTATTTTGACGATCTAATAAAATTATATCCCATTTTATATCTAATTAAATTTTTAAATACTTTAGCTAAACTATTCCTTTTCATGTATAATTAAATAAAGCTTCTCTGAAGAGAGAAAATGCGATTTATATTTTTATTTTAAAGTTCTTTAAACTTTATATATATATTATATTACAAGTATAAAAATTTCAGCGTACATTCCTCAAAAATATAAAAATTCCGTGAGGGATGTAAAGACATAAAATAGTGTGAAATAATATTCGTGAGTTTTCACTGCCGCGTTACTCTTGTAAGAAGCAGGATGTATGCGGCAGATTTCTCTGACGTAGAAATTGCATTAATATGATATTTCATGTGTCATATTTCAATGTTGCAACGACGTCCTTTTCTCTGTTTCTCAAATCATTATGGACGAAATACGAAAAACGAATTATTCTTATAAAATTTGTTTACCTATAAAAAATACACACAAATTTTATTGTATTGTTGAAGACTATAAAAAATATTAATTTGACATTAAGTAATAATCGGTGATAAATAAACAAGTAAAAACATACGACATTTTCCTGGAACATCTACTATGTACTCTTTTTGCTCTTTTTTTCCTATGAAAGCACGAAAGTTTTCGTTTGGATTTCGACAAACGCAAAGAATGATTGATTACTTCTCGATACTTGTAGTCGGGCACAAAAATATTGATGTTGATCGTAATTCGATCACACAGTGAGCTTTATGATGTCGCTTTTATTTTTGGTAATATAATATAAGCTTTATAATTTTAAGCTTTATTTTTAAAGAGATCGTTTATGCATATAAATTTAAAATAAATATTTCAAGAAAAAAATATTTACTTCATATACTTTTCATATTTTCTATTTTTATTAAATTTATATTATTATAAGTTTAAAAAAAAGAAAAAGAATTATTTTTTATTTGTAATATAAAAGGTTGAAAAATTAATTAAACTATTATAATTTAAAATAATGGATCGATCTTTCAAGAGATAAAAAGATTAAAATATAATAATATAACTTTTAACATAATTATTGTACTTGCGTGCTGTGCCGAGCTGAAGAATATATTACGTATTTTTTAATAAAATAAAAAATTGCAGATTTTTCTATATTGTATTTGAAAGTAATATTAAAAAAGTGGTGGTGTTTTAGAAGCTATTATTAAAAATTATTTCAATAAAAAGTAGACATGTTTTTAAAACATAATTAGAATAAAATTTTCATTTAAATAATTAAAACAAAATTTTCATTTTTTAAATTATAACATTGAACTATTTTATATTTACATAACATTAATTTTTATACGCGCGCGAAAAGTATTGAATTTAAATTACTTTTTGCAGAGACTATACAACATCTGATACATTCTTTAAAGGTTTGCTGCGATAGAAACATATAAGACTCTTACAACAGGTTCTTACTAACATGCACAAAGAAATTGACATGCTCTCATTTAAATGGATATCACTGTATTGGAGGCTTTGTGACGGTATGTATCAGCCAATCCTTCCATCTCGGCATCTTTTGAAATGTTTATCGTGAAGTTATTCCGAGGATGGAACAAACGGCCTAACATAAGCAAACTTTGCAGCGGAACGGCAGCTGATGCTGACTTTAGCTGTTAACCTACCGCGGATTAATCCGGCAATGCCGTCTGTGTGGCTGAGGCATTGTAGGAAGAAAGCTTCCTCGATAAACATGTCTCGGTGCAGCTTTAGAATAAGATGACCGATTAAAAAAAAAAAGCCAAGAAATAACAAGATAGAAGAACTTTATTCCTAATAAATTTTATGAGATTTATTTATTTCCAAATATTATAAAATATCTATATTTTATATTTTATGTTTTTTACATACACAATTCTATAAGATTTTAATATTGTCTATATTTTAACTTGATTTTTAAATTTAGAAACGAATGAAAATTTCGTGAAGAAGAAAAATATCAGAAAAATATTTGATCATCTTACATTGGGAGTTAGAAGAAAAAGAATAAAATTATCTTGTCTATGAATATCCATTGGACATGAAAATTCATAGGTTTTATTATATTTTCATATAGCACGTATTATTTTTTATATTTGACAACGATCGCACAAAACTACAATACAGCATTTGATAATTTTTTCGTGACTATAGATATAGTAGCTTAAAGCGGAAAGCTCATTTTTCTAACTCTTCTTTTGTAACAATTTATTTTTGTTTTATCCGAGTTTCCTAAATGTTTTCAAATAATTCAAGGATTTATATATTTTAATTTCTGTAACGCTTTGTGCGTTATTTATATTGATTCTGTCAGGGGAGAAATTAATTATTATTAAATATTCAATTGGTAATGATAGAATATCCAATGCAATAATTAATTTAAACATAAATCAGTTATTAATCGCATTAATTCCGCTAAATTTCCTTCAAACATTCTTTATAAAGTTGTTGATTTCCTCGTTGAAAAATTACCGCATTTTTAATTTTATTCAAAAGCCTAACATCATTATCTCACTTTTATATTTATTATTAAAGAAAAATATAATGGTAACTATAAAAGTGACCTGTACAATTTTTATATAGATAGAGATCTATATTTTTACACAATTTTTATACAAGTAGAATCAATATCTCAGAGAAAAGTTAAATAAAGCTAACAAAATTATTTATCAATTATAAAAATCTTATTCAGAGGATATTGGCTTTAAATTATAATAATAATTAATATTTATATATTATTAATATAAATTATAATTTTAAATAAAAATCCCTTACACCAAAATCATCGAAATTATGTAATGATATTTATTTTAAACATTCTATCATGTGTCATTATCAGCAGTTGCAAGAAATGAGAAGTTATCACTATTCTATATTGCAATAATAGAGGAGAGTAGTGTTGGTTGTAACAAAAAAAAGATTTTTGTAGCCAACTATTGAGTTGTCCGGAAAGTTCGTCCGATGTTGAAGGAAAATTGAAACGCAGAAAATTTAAATTTTAATATACATTTATTAAATTATATAGGTTAGTCGGCACGAACTTTCCGGACAATCCAATAGTTTATTATAAATCACAAAAAAATCTTATGTGAAAACAAGGAGTCTCTTTGATTATAATACAATAGATATTGAAAAAACAACAAATTATAGAAAATATTCACCATTAAAGGCACCGCCGCAATTTATTACTATTGACACCATGATGTTAATTGTATCATTTCAGGGTATCAATTGTAACACAACACTAATGAACATTAAGCAACATGAAAAAAAAAACAGAAAAATAATAACCATGAGATTTCAGATATCGTAAGTAAAAATAACTATTGTTAATGATCAAATATTCGTTTAAATAATTAAAATAAATGAAAAATTGGTTGTTATCTGCGTAGCTTGAATACACTATTTTGCATTCTGTGCATTATAACTAGTCTTGACTTTTTCCGTACGACTCACATCTTTACAACTGATAATTCAAACTATACTACGATTATAATATGTTACAATCGACATCAATGTGATTGTTGCTTTTGCAACTACCGCCGCTTGTTTCCATTAAACTCGTAATATAAGCAATAAATTCAATTGATACATATTATTGCAAAACTTAACACATATATATTCATATCAAACAATATGATTTTATGACAAATTGTTATGGGACGAGTTGCAACAAAATAACAGCGAATAACAAAGTTTACAATTTGACATTGATTCCAAATAAACAGATATTGATAAATTTGCACTGGCGTGTGCCTACTCAGTTTTTCATTACTTACTTCTGTTAAAGCTATGCAACTGTGCACGCAATTTAGCCTTTCGTCAATAGATAAAGTTATTATGGTCAGTGTTACAGTTGACTCTCTGTTACAACCGACACCACTCTCCCCTATATAGTTTATCTTGCAGTACCTCGTTAGCATTTATTCCATGTTCATAATCCTCACTCTCCCCTATATAATTGAATAAGCTATTTTATATAATTGCAATATTAAATAGTTTATTCATAATTATATTGGGTTGTCCGGAAAGTTCGTGCCGATTTTGAAGGAAAATTGAAACGCAGAAGATTTAAATTTTTAATTTTATTTATTAAATTTAAATCTTTTGGCGGCACGAACTTTTCGGACAACCCAATATATGTACATTAATTAATTCTACATATAAAACTTGTTGTTGCGTTTATAATTGCTATCAATATGTCTTTTTTTCTGTGAATAGAGACGATCAAGTGATACAATAGTTTGATAAATTACTTTATCAACTATGTCTTCCATTTTATAATACATTGATTTTGATTTCGCTCGCAAAGGGGGAAGGGTGTATTTACGGAGAATAGGTGAAATATGCAGAACTGGCCGGATGTTTTTGGTCGGGACGACAGCTACTACATTCTTATGCAGTTCACGAGCAGGGATTTGTATACACTCGACTCCAAGTACCGAACATATGGCCCTTTATCTGAAAACTATACACCGTCCTTTGGAGTATGCGGTATGCATAGCTTAAAGAGAATACTTCGAAATAGTTTCACATAGAACGACGTTTTACAACGTTACCGTCGTTTACGTTATTCACGCTACACGCTACCGGTTTCGATATTCCGCACAGTTATAAAACGCCGAGTATTCATTCTTTTGTCGCTATTGTTATCTCCCTTTGAAAGAGCTAGTTTTTAACCGAAAAAAAAAAAAAAAAAAAAACGTAACTAATTATTAGTCGAACTAATCGAAACAAAAGTACTTAAACGTAAAGGAAACGGTAACCTTTT
>NW_012130068.1:8750051-8766429 GCF_000143395.1 Atta cephalotes | reverse complement strand
TTACTTACTTTTCTTTTGTCGTACTTATTAGTTATCCTTCCCTTTAAGAAGAGATTTACGTTTAAAACAAAAAAAAAAAAAAAAAACGTAACAATATTATGCAATGCAAAAGATTACTAAAGAAGGAACTCTTTTTGTTTTTTTGCAACGTTACATATTAATGTTTTTCGCATTTCATAATACCTTATTTTATTTTATTACGTAAGAAATGTTATCGTTTTTTACTATTATATTACGCTAAATATATCGCTCTCTTATTTCAAATACAATTTGAAAAATGTGATTTTCAATTTATTACACGAATAAGTTGAGTAAACATTACACTATAAATCATTAAAAATAACCTGATAAAAAGTCGTCAACAAGATAAAAGGTAATTTTAAAAAATCGAAATTGTCACAACTAAAAAAGGATTTTTATCCTTGATGATTTGGATCTATTTGACCAAATATATATTATTTTTGTAAAATTTTTAATCATATTGACTTAAACAATATGATCATATAATAAATTTAAACGAATAGAGTTAAAGATTACGAAACAAAAATGATAAGAATGACATTTGATCGTGTTAAGAATATATTTGTCAAAAAATTAGTTTTAATTTTTTCTATTGACAAATAATTTTTCCAAGAAAGTCAGTTCTTTGAATTCCATCACTTTAGAAGTAAGGAAGCAATATCTTCTTGGAACGAAATTTTATAGTTAAAAATTAACTTAATGTGAGTCGCCACTGCTCCTACTCATATCGTTATTTTTTACTAAAACAATGGTTATATTTGACACTATACAGTGTCAATTTAACATTATATAGTGTTAAATTTAATTATCATTTGAGTAAAAAAATAACGATATATTTAGTAGGAGCTTGACTATGGATTTAACAGATAACTAGAAAGTATCTATTATGCTTCTAATCCCACATGAAGCGACATTCAAACGACGTCAAACTTGGCAGAAACATGTCTTATCCATTAACGGTTATAAATGCTGAAACCAGCGCTTGTTTCCGGCGCTTACCGCGCTCATATTCTAATGCTAGATTAAGTCAACGTGTATCACGAACGACGTACTGTAATGTCCGCGCGGTATACATAATATGTAGATAGTTCAGTGCATGCGCGCCGAACGGACACGATATACACCTGCGAATGTACGTAGCTTACATTTTAGCCGGCGCGTAAGCCTTATGTTTGCATCTAAATGTAAACTTAGTTTGCATAATCTCATCCAGCGGCGGTACACGTGTTCGTACTTTTAATTTTGCAAATACCGTCCGCGGCTTACACGCCACCTCCGAACGTGGAGCACAGTCGACGTCGTAATAAACACTTCCCCTGGCGCATAAATATTTCAATTGGATTTCGTTTTAATTAAGTCTTAAAATTGCACGAAGGAAAAAGCCCGCGTACGACGTGACGAGAAACTTATCTCTCCGTAATACTTCGCACTTCCAACAGATCGGTCTATTATTCGAGGTAGACTAGACAATAGCGGACGAATACCTTTACGAGCTCTACTGTTAATGATTTTCAAGTCGAAATGTAATACTTGGTGTAATATTAAAAAAAAATATTGTATATTCTTCAGTCGAATATGTCCAATTTATTATTATAATCCTAATATTCTCTAAATTCGAATCACTGGATAATCATTGATATCAGTTCATTGGAAATCAGCAAATTTATACTGACATTTAACTAAAAAAAAAATCAACATGGAATTCTTAATATAACTAATCTTGCTTAATGTATAAATTTAGTGTGGTATTGGAACTAACAAATATCGATATTTTAATTATATAATGTTCAAATTCTCTTTTTTAGTTAAATTTCACTAATTACCAAATATATTGGGTAATCACTGATTATATATCCATTGATTTAAATTTGGAAAATAACAATACAGAAGATTTGCTGGAAAAAGCTGGAAAATCTATAATTTTGGAGGAAGGGATTTTTTACTCTCGAAAATCAACCTTTGTAATTTTATTTTTAAATTGGAATTCTGTTTCTTTCTAAAAACGATGTCGTTTAAAAACCTAACAATCTCGATTAATCAGGACACATCGGGTTTGGCTTTATTCTATGCTATCAATAAAACACACTTAGACATCAATAAAACACACTGCCCACAGTCAAACTTAAAATAAAAATCAGAAATCAATTATTATTATATATTAAAAAATTTGGTCTGCCTGTTTTCCATAACTTATCCATCTGTAATTTCAATGCATCAGCTAGAGGCGCATATCTCCTTTACATTCTTGTAGATCTACTCGAAGCTTACACAAAATAATCAACCCAGTAAAATAGAGATAATACTCAACGGAATAGAGTAACTCACTAATACTATATTGTAATGAACCTTCCCTATCTTATCCTTGTATTATCCTATAAGTTTCGCGACTCCAATTGTAAAAAATGATAGATATAATCTCGTAGAATCTTTCTCTTCTATTAATTTTCAATACATAATTTGTTTGCAATACTTATACTCTAATTTATTTCAAAGTTGCATCACAAAATTTTTTAATGCACCTGAAATTTTGAACAAAAATATCTGAAGAAAATGCAGGAATTTTCAAGAGATTTTTTACAAGAATTTTTTCAGTAAACACCTTGAATTATTTTATCTTTTATTTGCAACGTTAAAATTTGCTGTGAGGGAAATTAGTAAAATTTGGGAAAACTTTGGGAATAATTTTGCATACTGAATAGTGAGACTAATTATACATTTATATTTTAAGATCTGACAAATTGTTTAGAATTATCAAAAATATAACAAAAAATATAAAAAAATGTAAAAATATAACAAAAAAAAAGCTACGGACAGAAATTCAAAGATGGAAATGTGCTTTTTGTAATCGCGAATGGATATATGGAAACATATAATGGATATGGAATTGCGGACATCGTTTGCTGGTCCTTAGGTGAATTCTCTCTGAAATTCTTTTCAAGATAAAGAAGAGATCAGTCTTGAGCTTCTTCCTTGGCTTTTCTTTTTTTGGCAGTTAGTATGAAACTTTGCGTTTGGGCACGGTACTGACATCTGGTACGACGATGGTATTCTATAATAGTATCGAAACCAGTGTACCCATAAGTCTTACAGAAAGTTGGCAGGCTCTACGCGATTCCGCTCGTCGTAATTTCCCATTTATTATTTGTTTGTCTTCTTTCTTGCTTTTGAATCTTTTATTCTGAAGGCAATCGCGCTGAAATCGTGCCATGTAGAAACAGCTCTACATTCAGATTGTCTGTTTTTTTCAGATAATTTTAAAACAGTTTTTTCAGATTCTTTTCTCTCTTTATCCAGCCAGCAGGAGTAACGTTTTGTTAAAAATATGAAGCTTTTAATCTTAGCTAGATATTTGTTTCGTTAAGTTGAACATCTCCAAAAAATATGTTTATTTTTCTTTTAAATTTTCGTTCGTTCAATTTTCATAATACCTTTACTGGTTACTATTATATTTAACAATATTTCCTCCAAAATTGAGAGCTTTTCAAACCGTATTTTAAATGATACTCTACATTAATCACTTCAACTCAAGTGATAAAATCCACCATTCACTAGTCGATAATGTTTCGTGTGATGTAAAATCCGCATCATTAACACTCAAGCGCGCTTCAATTAGCCCGCTATAAATTACCACCGGCGGGATAAAGGATGGGAACATTAACAACGTTTTTCGACGGATGTGGTTGTCGTTTCTTCCGGTTACTGATCGTAACCGAGCTACCATTTATGCAATGTCCTGTAGATACAGGACTGTAACCCAGTGTAGCGTACCAAAATTTTAGAAACGATAAATTTCATACGAGATAAATTATGTGCGCTCAGAGAATGGGTTCTATAATTCCCAACAATTTTGAATAAATTCTTCGATGAATATAGAGGTGATCTATAATAGATTAAAGTCTACAATAGTATTTTTCTCTCCTTATTTCAAATCATTATTTATTTTTTAGAAAAACGCGTTACTTTTTAAATACTTTTTCTATTTAAATTGCTGAGACAACACATACATCAATAGTTTTCAAATCGAACATTTAAAAATTATTCAACAAATAGCTTTCTTATTTCGAAAGTGACAACACGATTAAATAAAAAGTAATTTTCGAATTATTACCAAATGTGTCAAGCAAATATTGGCCTATCAATCAATCAAAAATGAATTAACTCGATTTCATGATTTTAAAAAATCATCAAAATTAGAACTCAAAAAGAGTTGTTTTAAGAGTTACTAAATCAAAAATGACATTTTATTATGTAAAAATATATTATGTAAATATATATATATTCTTTTTGCCAATATTATTTGATTAATCAATAATTTTCTGTCAAATGGTTGAAAAATAGTTTTTCCTCTTTTCTGATAGACTTAATTTTTTAACACAAATAAGCGGAGAAGATTATATTCAATCAAAGCGAGTCTTGATGTTTAATAATGCATTTTTGCATGAATCTCACAATTTCGAGTTTAAGCAAACTATGTGAAATGAAAGGTTCACATTCGAATCTTGTCTAGGGGTGATGTTTTTGGCAATAAATTCTTTAGCGTTTAGAAGATATTTCTTAACAACACATAGTACTATTAAATTGTCAATTTAATTTGTGATATTACTTCAACACTTAACTGTGTTTCGAGATAAATAACGCATATTTTGCTTAAACTGGATTGTGTAAAATTCATGCGAAAACATTAGATGTTAATTCGTATCTGGAACACATGGGTGGTTCCAGTGTCTCTGAAACTTTTTCTAATTTTTAAATAGTAATACAATTTGCAATAAATTTATATTTTACGATCTTATTTTTCACAATTTCGAACTTGAAAAATTCTTTTAAAAAATAAAACTAATAACAACTTTACTTTAGTAGGAATAAGAAATACATGTTCCTGTTACAGATTAAATATTAAGACAATTTTAATTGAATATGGCCTTCTTTATTTACACTATTGTACAAAAATATACTTTTTTTGGAATTTAAATAAATAAAATATTTTCCAATAATTTCTTTTGTTCATTGAAAACGAATTTGATGACAAAATTGATTTATTTTTTTCATGTCAGATTTCCGAGAAAATTGAGCTTAAATACACCAAAATTGATGTTTTTGATTATATGTATTTTTATTCCAAATAATTCTTTTTTCAATTTTATTTACATCAGTTTAAAGCGCCATCTTTTATCTATAATATGAATTTATATTTATGGAACATTTTTTTTTCATATATATAATTTCATATATATAATTAGCATATCATTAAATTGAATAGATAATACAGTACAACATTTTTTGGGAATTTAAATAAACGGAGCTTTTTTCAATAGACTTTTGATCGCTGGAAACGAATTCGGCGAAATTGGCCTATCACGTTTCAATCAAATTGAAAGAAAATGTACCAAAATTGACATTTTTGGCCATATTTTATCATTTTTCACGACTAAAATAAATTTTGTTTAAATTTCATTTACGTCATTTTAAAGTGCTATCTTTTACCTATAATATAAATTGATATTTATTATGGTACGATTTTTTTCATATGAATTTAAAGCATATTTAGAATAGGCATAATTTAATGATTTATAATATGCTAATTATATATTATATAAAAAGAAGTTGTACCGTAATAAATATAATTTCACAACATTAGATAAAAGCATTTTAAAGTGCTGGCGCAAATAAAATTAGAAAAAGATTTATTTCGAAAAAATACTAAATCATTAATTATGGCATACAAACATCAATTTTTTCATGCCTGACATAGGCTAAATCGTCGAATTCATTTTCAATAACTCAAAATCCATTGGAAAACAGTTTGTTTATTCAGGTCCCAGAAAGTGTTGTGTTATTTGTGTTAAACATTTCTTGATCAATTTTCACTTAATTATTAATTTTTTTTACTTATATTTTGGAGTAAAGAAACGGAATACTCTTGAAAATTTGTTGGATGATAGCGAAATAAATCGAATAAAATGTGAAAAAGGCGAGGAAATAGTGGCACTATAGCATTATGCTTCAGGGCGACAGGATACTTGGTCACAGCCCTGTATTGGTGTATACATACATGTCCCTCGTCTTCCGAGCTTCACCATCTATCTTTACTCGGGAATAATACTCTTTCTCGGGGAGAGTAGTCGATACGAAAACCAGGTGTTTGGCTTCGGAAAATCGATCACGACGCCGGGCATCGCGACGTGCCGCGCCGCACCGCGCCGAACTTAAGAAGCGGACCGGTAAAATTTGGCCGTGCGTCAATCGGTTCCCGATTTAGACTTCGCTTGTGAAATGCTGGCGATATCCACCAGCTAAATCCATCTCGAATTGAAATGTTTTGATGGCGGACTCTGGTTGCGCATATAACGTTTTGCTTTTGATAAATCCATCTGGCCGTGACGGCTACCGCGACGGCTTTAGCGGGGGTGTCTGAAAATCATTGCCGAATGCTGTTTTATGCTTGGCTATTTCGCGCTTAACAGCGGCTTGTGACTGTGATTTATTATCAAATATTCGTTCTTCGGAATCTCCGCCCCCGTAGACATTTCGTAATATCATTCAATTCAATAGTTCTCTATACTTATTTTTTTACAAAATGCACAAATGAGAAAAAAATTAATTTTAATAAATATTTAAGTTCAATACTGCCAATTAAACATTTACTTACAGTAAATATTTGTTCAATAAAAAACATGATTGTTAAATCAAATTAACATTTCTTGTTTCAAATAAATATATCTTTATATATCTTTAATAAATATTTAATTTTTACATGGAAAGAATCGTTTTCATGGAGTAAAAATTTAGCTAGATACAGATCACACAATAATTTGTTAGACTTTTAAAATAATATTAAAGTATCATATTAGATCACGATATGAACACACAATTAGTTAAGAAATAAAGGTTAAACAGATCAAGCTTGGATTTAATTAAAACAATTCCGTGTATTTAAAATAAGTACTAATTAATTATAAAATAATTATGTAAGACACTCAAGCATGATGAGAAAAGGCTGCAAAAAATCTTGACATTCTAGTGTCTCATGTATATTTTGATGGTCCAGAATTATTTTCAAATTTGTAACGAAAAATTTTAAATATTTCAGCAAAATTGTTATGTACATATTTCAACAATCTGCGATCTGTATATTTTTCATTCTATAAGCTCAAAATAAAAATCATAGTCATAGTAATGTATTTTTTTTCGATAACGAGTTAAAGAAGACAACGTTATGCGATTGACGCAGCCAATAAGACTCAAACATGAAAGCTCATAAATATTCTACAGTCAGGTAAAGACGATGTAAATCTAGCTCTATGACATTAATAATGAAATGCCTTGTTATACCTTATTGCAACGCCTGATTCAATTTTCCTTCATTGGCTGCTCGTCCTTGTTAATCGCGATAAAGCATCGAAATGTAATAAGTTCAATCTTGTTTGCCGAGTGAGGTTCTCGCGGCGTGTAACATCCGCCACGATCGTTCGCGAAAGTCGTCGGATTAACCGGAAATTTCGCATAACGGCAGTATAACTATGCGAGGTCGCGGCGCGAAGATGGTTACTAGTAATTGCAGTTCGGAGTCGTTGAATGTGCGTATCGAGTCTGCGGCTAACCGCGGTTGCATGGCATCGCTTTCCTCGCAGATAGCGATGGAAACTTCGACTCGTATAGCGGTGTCCCGTAAGCCACGATCTACCATCATATTGAACTACTTTTGTCGAGGCAAACTTTACAGAGTGCAATAAAAGAAAAGTCTCAGCAATTAGTGTTTGAAAAAAAAGAAATAGTTCGAGGAAATAGTTTTTATTGAAAGAACTACGAGAAGCTTGTACATTCCTTTAATAATCAAGGAAAAAGTAGATAATTATTATCGGGTAAAAATGTCGATTATATACAATTTTACTGTTATTTTAATGTTCAAAATACTTGTTATAGAAAAATTGTTAATTATAATACTTGCATATTGTTATTATAATAATTAATTAACAATTTTTTTATAATTGTAATAAATATTTTAAACATAAAATTATTTATGCGACCAGCTTTCTGAGATAATACCTATATAATAATTATCTACTATAAATATGTGATAATTTTATTTAATGGACATATAAAATAAGTAAGAGCATAAGAGAGTAAGAAGTGAGTTGAAGTTTATGGAAAGGCAAAACAACTTAGCCTTAAATTTAATTTAAAAAATAATTAATAATTTAAAACAATGCATTTGTTATAATAAATTTTTGTGATAAAAATCAGTCTTAGTCCAACTATCGTTTTATGTTGTCCCGTCTACTTATAAAACGTTAGACGGCGATTTAAAATCATTTTCTCTGCGCAAGCAGCGGTTATTTCCGTATGCGGTAACAATGTCTCTACATCATTCTCGGCGTTTCAATTACACGCGGTTATGCGTGTATCCGTACGCGGACGCATTCGCAGTTGCACGTGCGCATGCATAAGCTGTCATGTCCAGAGAAACTGTTTATTCGATTCGCATCCGAATCGTCACTTGCACGGATTTTCATATCTTGCTTACTAAATAAACCGCCTGTTCCCACAATACCCGTGCTTCACGCGTATTTATATCTGGACTGAGACTGACACAGCCGAGAGAGGAAATGCTACTTTTAATAAGGACTATATACGCTTAAGAGGAAAAATAAGATAACATAGTATCACGGAAAATATCGATTTCAATAGACAAACCTTTGAAAGTTTAATCAGTCGGCTAACCAAACATTATGGTTCCCTCACAAGATTTGAATTTTCAGAAACGATAAGCAATGACGATATTTCCTCTTCTCTCGGAAACTTTGAGTCAATGATGATGCATCACGTGAGATCGCTAAACCGATAAAAAAAAAACAGATGTTAGTTTCTGAACAAGAGTTCGTGTTTAAAAACAAGTGGAAGGCGGGTTTACGGAACGCGCGCGCAGCTCCAATTGCGGACAAATATAACTTTCCAGCTGCAATAGGTTCACCAGATTGCGTACACGTGAAAATCAGAAAGCTATTCCCGTACGGCGATGTATACATAAATAGAAAAGGGCGATGTTGCAGCGTAAATGTACAAGCGATATGCAGCGCACGCCAGTAATGCCAGGCAAGCGCGAGTAGTGATTTTGAAAATGACTGTCGTATTAATGGAATTTCATGGAAGTTATGCGTACACGTATGCATTAACATTGATTACTCTGTTAATATTGCGTTCATGCGAAACAATGCGTTCTATGCGTTGTTCCACCGCGTGATAAAATGAAAATTTTATTTATAAAATCTTTTTATCAGTAATTTTAATAGCATTGATTGTAACTTGATGTTTCAATTTGTATTATATTCGGTCAAAAAGGATTTTGATGGCTAACAATATTGTAAGGGATTCATGCAAAAAATGTTAATTAAGCGTCAATAGAATTTTAGATAATCAAAGATTCGTCATGAATGAATACGATTTAATTAGCTATCTAAAGAGCCTAAAGAATTCGATACTTTGGCTATCAAAGATAAGGAATTAAAAATTACGCTATGATCACGTAAATCAATATGATATTGGGCATGGTAGAATTAGAAAGATGAAATATTCTGAAGAATATGCAGTGGTATAAAATAGGAGTTCAACTAATCAGACGTGAGTGGCAATGCGAAGAAACAATATGATAGCTGGCGAAAGTCACTACTTCTATTAGAAATATATTTCTGCATAATGGAGGAAATATTAGGAATAGGAATAAATATTAAGATTTCTACACTGAAAGAAAATATTAGTTGCTGCAACAATTTAGATAGTAAAATATGGCTGCAGGTTTTGGTTAGCAACAAATTTTAGTTGCGTTAGCCTATCGATATCATATACTGATACCGCGGATTGCGGATAGGCTATGCCATATTTTACTATTTAAGTTGTTGCAACAAATCTTTTTTTTAGTGTACCTATCAAAAATCGTATCTACATATATTCCAATATAATTAGTTTCTGATTCGTTGAAATCTTAGTATTTATTCCTGTTCTTAATATTTTTTCCATTATCTGCAGCTCCTTAATCTGTGCTACTGTCACTTATTCTCTTTAATTAGTTATCAGGTAATTAGTTATCAGGTTTTATATTGCGATGTTTCTGTGTTTACACCTTACAGTGCGTTTTTTTAGAAGAAAAAGTATGTATTTTTATATTTATATATCATCCATCTTTTTTTTTTCATATCATATAAATCTGTTTTAAAATTCGCGGTTTGCCATGCCGCTCGCGTCTGATTGATCTAATAGTCGAAATATATCATAATGTTGCCCATCCTTCTCTCTACGTAACCTTTCACCTTTCTAATTCCATCATGATAGTGAATATTCAGAAATTATAATGAGCGCATTCAGCAGATTCAATAATTGAGCGAGCGCTTGCTTCTATTGTGTTCTTTTAGATCTTAAAAGTCTTATTGTTGAAGAACATACCAATAATAACGAGCGTTATTAAGTCTGCTGACTGCAGCCAATAGTGGCAACTGGCGGTGAATTAACTAAACTTAGAGTTCTAGAAAATTAGAGACATAGAAATAGCTGCATTCTACTTGGCGCTCACAACGCTTTTTTTAGAATCGCAGTTTATTATTTTCCTTGTTGTTTATCAAATGTTAAACAAAAAAAAGACTAATAATATTCGCGAGCGTTGTGAACCCACGTGAAACACATCATGTACGGTCTGATTGATTATTATAGTAAAGAATGAACATGGCGCTGTGATCACGTGATGCAGTTAAAATCTTTTATGCTTTGAAGCATTTGATTGACTAATCAGAAAATAGAATTTTATTAATTGATTAATTGACTGATCAAAGAATGCGTCGATCAAAGCATTTGTAGCATCGCGTTGATTGTACTGTTAAGGAGATCCTAAAACTGTATGTATTATCAATTAAATCATAATTTTTATATAATAATTACTTTTTCCTTTTTTCCAGATTCAAAAATCCTTTTCCAAGATTAAAGTATACATATTAATATGTGTCTGTGAAGTAGAGTCTATGCTGAGAACGACAAAAAATTTCGAAATTGAGATCTTTCATTTCCAATATGGCGCTCCATAGCTATCATGTAATGACAACATTTGCTTCATAACTATGCAATCTCTGTACTTACGAAATAGTAGTTCACAGATTAGTAGTTTGCATGAAGAAACAGTGTGAAATTCTTAAAATTGGTGATAGACATCTAATTAAAACGTAATTATTATACGAAAATTTATGTGTATGTGTAGCGTGCGTAAATGAGATATTGATAGAAGAGATGAGATAGATGTATCAATGACACGTAAATCGCGCGCGCGCGCGCGCGCGCGTGTGTGTGTGTGTGTGTGTGTGTGTGTGTGTGTGCGCGCGCGTGCAAATGCTGTTTTCAATATAAATAATCATATTTAGAATTCCCTTAAATAAGGAACTAACATGGCGGCGAATTAATTGAATCAACTCAATGTCGCAGGTTTGATTTTCTAGGACTTTAATCTAATTCAATATGTATAACCAACATCGAATCTCTGATTAACTAGGACTCTATATATAAGTAATAAGATCTATTTTAACCGAAAATGACGTTCTTTACTTTGCATTTAATTGTATCAATTGTCAATATAAAATTTGTCTCAATAAATTGAAGATGATAAGGCCGCACAATTCTCTTGTCACACTTTACTAAATTCATATAACGTTCAATTCATTTTATCGAGTGCAATTTACAGAGGAAAGCGGAGAGATAGCCAAAAACCGTGATTTAACGATACGATATATTTCAGTTGACCCGAGACTGTCAGAAATATTGTTCGATAAAAAGATAAACTGCCGTACAAATAAGCGGCCGCCATTGGCGCGAGAACGATAACGCTTGTCCTGTGTAGGAGACGAACGAGCAAATACATATCCAATTAGTGGTGGAGAGCTGCGTCCAGGGAATAACGAGCTACCGAAGGAAACCAAAAGTTTTCAGGGTCGTGATCGGGGAGGAGGAGGGGGGGGAGGGGAGAAGAGGAGGAGGAGAGAAGAGAGAGCAAGGAGAGGATAGAAGCACAATGTACCGTGTCGAAACGTTATTCCCGCGAGAGTCCCCCGGGGAGCTCGCAGACGATAAGGACACAGCCGGAGTAGTGGATGGTTACGTGACATTTGAGGATTGACATTAAACCGTGAGGTGGCGGCCGTCGTACGCTGTCGCAGCTCTTACCGACATTTCGCTAATGCCACTGGGACCCGCCTTTAAGGGCGGTTTTTACGAGAAAATCCGGCGGTTTTAGAGTGGTCGTATTCTCTCTCTTTCTCTCTTGTCTCCGGAATACATCGTCTTCTGGCGGTATAACCAAAGCGCTTCCTGTGCTCGAAGGATGCTGGGAACGACTCGACGGAGATATTGCGAATCGCGCCGATGTCGCGACGTGCATGCCCGCGGAGAACGCAATTTGTCGGATAAGCGGCGTGATTGAACGTCGCGAGATCAAAACCTCTGACCTTAGACCGGAGCAATGTTGAATTTCTCTACCGAATAACACACCTCCCCCCCCCTTTATCTTCCCGGAGTAACACAACTCGCGAAACGCCACAATCTTGTGAAAAACGCGCCCGTTTTAATTTCACTTATGAAGAAAGAAAATTACAGAGACGAAAATATATATTTGTCTCTATATCTTTTTTTCTTAAATTCAGAATATTTTTCGCGTTCCTAGAAAAGATGTCGCACCTCCGAGAAATATCTTCTTGGATTAAAAATCTTTAATTAAATGATGTAAAAGCACAGGATGTGCTTTTAGAGCTAATCATTCATGCTTATAATAATTTCTTATCTTACGAATCATCAATTAACCTAACGATACGACTTTTGTAAATTAATCTTCCTTATCGTAATTTCTGTTGATTTCTAATAATTAAATCGTCAGTAGAAAATAGGAATAAGATTGTAGCCGAGATAATACTGGATATAATCTCGCAATTATCTATATTATATCCGGGCATTTATTGCGACAAGGAGTACTGAATATAAAGTATATTTAGATGCATCGTGTCTGGATCATTTCTTTTTCTCCCGGCAGTTTAAAAAGTTAATTTATTTCTGTTATCTACATATATATATATATATATATATATGTTTCCGCGTACTTGAGATGCTACTTTGCTTTTTCTTTCTTTCTCTTGAAATACTAATCGCGACGCACTGTAATAGAATTGCGAGAAACTTAACGGTTTGTAATAGTTGCCGCGAAGATTTATTACAAAGGAAATTATTAAATTTGGTTAAACTAGAATAGTACAATAATTATATCAGACAGTTTCAAACTACAAAGAAAGAAAGAAACATTTTGAACTTGTCTTAAAATCCTTATTAAAATTTTTGTGTTGAATTTGTAATACTTGAGTGTTAAACTCAATATAATATGATTATGTTATTTGAATATTTTATGTTAAAGTGATATTTAACACTTTTTAGTGTAAAGTAACACACTGAATAAGTAAAAAACATAATTAAAAAAACTAAGGAAATAATATAAGAATAATGTAATTTTGAATATAAATTCTACGATAAATGAGTGAAAAGAGAGAGAATGTTAATATATTTATGAATTTAATTTTATTGAAAAAATATTCCTCTACAATTTGTTTTCAAATTGTATCAATTGTGTTATATTCTTTACGTTGATTTTCATATAACATCTGTATTATTTTCTAACTTAAAATTAAAAGTTTGAATAGAAATTTAGAAGATGTGAAATGTTTTTAACACAAATTTTCCAACTGTGTAACGAAATCCGTACTCTGCTCCTATAATTTTTCGTCTAGGAATCCTTTATTGCGAATCTAAATCACAAGTATGAAAATGGTATTTTAATGTCTGTTATTAAAGAAATTCCGATTTAAATTTTCACAGCGGATTCTTCGAAAACAGTTTACATTAATTTTCGATTAACTTAATTAAATTAATTTTAACTTTTACTAAATATTTCTGTCATAGCTAGACGCTCTCTTGCTCGCCATTCTTCGTCGAAGTTTATTTACGATAAGATACTGATGTACACACAAAAAGCTCTTGAAGCACGAAAAGTGAGCTCGTCCTTGGCTTTACGCGCGTTACGAGCGTCTTAAGCGGCGCTGGCACGAAATTGTGTAAAAATAAGTTCACTGGGGTTAACAATCCGCAGGACTGTATGGTGCTCAGACAACGAGCACGGGTGCTATTACTCTTGTTACGAGCGACAGTAAAACGACTAACACGACCGAGCCGAGAGGCAAGAAGAGGAAGAAACGCCGGGAGCCGTCGTCATCGTCGTTGTATGCCGTCGTCGTCGTTGTCGTCGTCGTTGTCGTCAGGGGGATAAAAAGCATTGCTCGCTGCGTCGACGTCGAAAATTTGTCGAATCGACGAAGAGGAGCGAGCACATAGGATGAGAAACCGCGAAAATCATACAAGGTTTTGAGCGGAACGCTTAAACGGAGAAGAACGTCAATGCTATTTTAAGCTGTTTACAATGCCGGTCTGACACGCACAATACGGCTCCGTGGTGTGCGCGATCGCACACTACATTACGCATATGCGGGCGAGCGGATACCGGAAGTGCGCACGTGTCTACTTAGCATTTACGCTACATTTCTGCATTTCGGGACAAGAGTTAAGGGACAGGATTACGTATTCCGATGACGTCGTCGCGCGTTGTCGCTTAGTTTAAATAGATTATTAATGGAACACGCGGCTTATCCGTCGAACCGTCTCTACACTAACGTAGTCGTTGAGAAGTTATTACGCCGAGCATTTTATATCCGGGGGATCGCGATGGCGTTTTTCTTTCAGGTCGCGTGCTTTTTCCTCTAATTTCCCTCTGGTAACGGACGGAAAACAATATACCTTTGTTCGAGATACTGCTATTATATTTCCGTGCACATTTTATTCCCACGTTGATATTTCCTTCGAGTTCTTTTACGCATTTCTTACAATTTTCTTGTAATAACGCTAGAGAAGAAAAGTGTAATATATCAGCATTAATTTGTGACCTAATTTCGATCAAAATAATACAGATTAAAGCTGTTGCGAGGAATCTCTTACTTAACAAGATAGTTGGAAAATTTGTGTTAAATTTCCACTCAAATTTTTGTATTAATTTAATACAAGATATTAGGTCACACAAATATTATGTAAAAAATTAATACTGACATACATTATAAATAAATTATGAAAGTATATTTCCTTAATAAAAATATAACATTTATAATATGTTAAACTGGCGTATGTATTTATTTATTTTAGAATTTACCTTTGAAAATTATATTATTTTTATATATTTATATATTTTATATATTTTTATATTATTTTTATATTGTTTGTTCGCTTGCTCATAAAGTGTATTATTTTAACATTGAAAAACGTTGAATATCAAAGTATTAAACAAAATGTTCAAATAACTCAATCACATCATAGAAGTATGTTTTTTTAATAAAATTATGTACATTATTAAAATTATGTATGTGTTATATATTAGTTTCGTGGGTTTTCTTCGTGTCTAGATCCATTCTTGGAATGCCAACGTTTCGTGAACCTTGCAGTCCACTTCATCAGGGCGAGGAGCAGCCTGATACTCATACAGTACTAGGCTGCTCCTCGTCCTGATGAAGTGAACTGCAAGGTTCACGAAATGTTGGCATTCCAAAAATGGATCCGACACGGAGAAAGTTCGCGAAACACATAATCTTTATATAAAATAGATAATTTTTTAAATAAGCAACTATGTGTTTTCTTTACACTAATTGATTCATTTTATTATTCTGTTCATAAATGTATTAAGGTATGATTATAAAAAAATTAATACTTTACGAGATATTTAATATTTTATGTCAATATGTGTTGGAATATTTTTTTCATACAACTTATAGTTTATCAAGTTTTTTTTTACCAAGTGGTGTGCAAATATTATGCCTCATCCTGTGTGTATATACTGCTAATGACTTATTGTTAGTAAATTCCATCATTATTAATATCTTAATAAATTATTATACAAGGTGTCTGATAATTAACGATAAAACTCTCGCATAGCGAGAGAATAGACTAAATTGAGTCGAAAAGTTCTCTACCATTTTGCAATTTACGCAATAATTAATAGGATCTGATGATAATTACTAAAAATCGCTGAATATTGGTTTTCAATAATTTTTTATTCAAATACTATCAACTTTACAAAAAACTAGCAAGAAACAAAAATTGTTTATTTTCTTCTCATAAAGTTCTGAAAATTTTTTCAGAATTTTTTAAATACCATCTTTTCTCATGTTGGTAAAAATAGTTGCCATAAGAAAATGCAGTATCAAAAAATTGATAAAAATTTTGAAAAAATTCTTACAGCTCAATGAGA
>NW_012130068.1:8743626-8746396 GCF_000143395.1 Atta cephalotes | reverse complement strand
ATATATATATATATATATATATATATATATATATATATACTTAGCGTTCGATTTTTTAGAAACAAATGTCTCATTTTTTTATTAAAAATGCAGTAAAATATTTTGATTAAAATCAACAAAAAAAGTTAATAATGGTTAACAAATACCAAATACTTTTTTCTTAGAAATCTGATATGAGAATGTTTGATAGATTTAATTATAAGCTCTAATTTGTACACAGTTGGAAATGTTAAATTTAATACATTTCACGTATCTTAAACGGTCATCTCAAATTTTTTGTTAATCTAATACAAGATGAATGTCAGAAAATAATACAAATATTATGAAAATAAATTGACACAAACAATGTAACACATCTAACAATTTCTGTAAGCAAACTGTGAAAGCATTTTTTTTTAAATAAAATTTATGATATGTTAAATTAATAATTATAATTTATATTAGACCGATGAGAATAAATCAATCAAGAGAAATAATTCTATTTTCGATCAAAGTGGATCTTAGTGCTTAAAATATTCATATAAAAAAAAGTGTGAATTTATATTCATATAAAAAATATAGCATTGAGTGTCTTAATTGATTTATTTTTGTTTCTAATACAAATTAAAATTGTTGTGTATATATGTCTAAAAAAAAATAATATTTCTCTCACTACTTATTAGTTAGTAGTTATTGCGATAAATATGGTTCATAAGGTCTCAGTAGTTGAATTGGAAAGACGCCCTCATGGAATATGAGAGGGAGTTTGAATTCCGACTGTGAAATAATATTTTTCGCAGTAAGTTATTCAGAGCTTTTAAGATTATTGTTATTAACATCAAATTACTAATATTTTTATAAGATGCTTATTACCAAAATTATTATCAAAATTATTAAATTGCTTGCCAATTTAATATGTGATATTATTGTACTCTAGTTCCATTCATGATAGCGTTTTAAGACCGAATAAATTTTCGATATGTGATATTTGCAGAATTGAATATGTTTATAAATTCAAATTATGTAAAATACTTAAGCATTAAGATCCGCTTTTGATCGAAAATAGATTATTTTTCTTAATTCATGTTAAATTAACACGTATTTTATTCATTTATCTTAGAATTTACGTTTTAAAATATATATTATTTATGTTGTATGTGTTACGTATGTTCAGTTATTATTGTGTTATTTTAAAACTAAGAAATATTGAAATATCAATTTAACACAAAATATTTAAAATAACATAATTACAACACATTATAATTATAACATTATATCAAATTAACACTCGAATATGTTAAAAATTCGACACAAAATTTTAATAAGAATTTGAGTAGACCATTTCTAATATAGATACAAATAATGTATCTTTCTAATTAAATCAACCAGAATTCCAATTAATGCAGTAAGACCTTTTCTCCAGTGTAGATTCGTTTATTAATAAGAAATAATAACAAATAATTATATCGATACAAAATTCACTAAAATTATGGCTTGCTGCGATATAAAATTTTTGAGAACAGAATAATTTGGTAGAAGAAAAAAAAGAAAGAAAAGAAAAAACTAAACTCGTGCACTTATATCAATTTTATAATTGGCACAAATTCCTCGCCGTTTACGACATGTGATTTACGAAAGTGAGAAAGAGAGAGAGAGAGAGAGAGAGAGAGTGAGAGAAAAAGAGCAAAAGGGAAAGCGAGAGACCAATAGGATTCTTCGCAGCCTCCTGTAAATCTCCCTAATGAAAGTCTCCAGAGAGAGGTTCCTGCAGGATCGTATTAAACCTAGAAAGCTCTGCTAAAGAACCTATCCGGCAACTCTTGTGAGACATCGCGTGCGAGAACATCTCAGAGTTGGCGTTTCCTTTCTCGGAGCCGTAGCTTCTTATTAAACATTCTTGAAAAAAGGTGAAATTCCGTACTATTTCTTGGAAGTGATAGTAACATCGTTCGCAAAATTTAACGGGTAAATTATCTAACTCGTAATTCTGTCGCGTGAAATTTAGCACGAATAAAGAATGTCATGTATCATTCTCGTTAGTTATTTTAGGAGCCTTGATACTTTAAATATTAATAATACAAATAAAAGAAATTATACTAAGAAGAGTTACGAGTTAAAACAAACAAATTTTAATGTATATGTGATACAGTTAACATTAAATAATATAAAAGTAAAAACAAAATAAAAATATTTGACAATACCTTTTATAATCGAACTATGGCGGATATCCAGGATTTATTTTCCATTAAATACATATATTCATTGTTTGATATTCAGCGATATTTTTTGAATGTTTGGTGCAAATCTAGGATCTACTTTCGTCGATTATATAACTGAAATCAGCTTAAACAACTAAAGTCTACTTTTAATCATTTTTTGTCATTATATGTCTATAATTAATTATCTTTGTTAGCCTATTTTAGTCAACCGTTTTTATATACACATTAGTTATAATTTTAGTTTATAACTTTGAAAATGACTCGAAGGAGGTCGAAACGTTAGTTTTATGTAGACATATTTTTATCTTGTTTTTATTTTTATATTTTATTTAATGTATTTTATTTAATGTCAATTGTATCTCTCACATGTATATTAAAATTTATTTTGGCTCTTCTTAGTATAATTTCTTTTATTTAAATTATTTGAGCTATACTTTATTATATATTATTATTAATACACATAAATATGAAATATTATATATATGTGGCAAATTGTTTTCTAAAATGTATATATATATATATATATATATATATATATATATATATAGAGAGAGAGAGAGAGAGAGAGAGAG
>NW_012130068.1:8741111-8743606 GCF_000143395.1 Atta cephalotes | reverse complement strand
CTCATAAAGTTCTGAAAATTTTTTCAGAATTTTTTAAATACCATCTTTTCTCATGTTGGTAAAAATAGTTGCCATAAGAAAATGCAGTATCAAAAAATTGATAAAAAATTTTGAAAAAATTCTTACAGCTCAATGAGAAGAAAATAAACAATTTTTGTCTTTTGCTGTTTTTCTGTAAACTTTCTGTTCTTGATAATATTTGAATAAAAAATTAATTAAAGATTCAGCAATTTTACTAATTAATATCTCATTAACTATTGCGAAAATTGTAAAATGGTAGAGAACTTTTCGACTCAATTTAGTTCATTTTGTCGAGAGTCTTATCATTAATTATTGGACATCTTGTATATTATATTTTATCCTCAATCTGTTCGTTTTTTTTTGCCTTTTCATTCTCTGTTCATATTTAGAAAATTACGACCTCAATTAACATAAGATATTCACACAATTATAATCACATTATGATAAATTAATACATAGTTAAAAATTCAACACAAAAAATTTTAACAATAATTGATTTTAACAAAAATGTAAAATGTTTTCTATTGCATAAATTGTACAAATTCTGTAACAGAAGAATAGATTTTTTTTTCACAAAAAAAAGAAAAAGAATATCTTTCACTCGAGGAATTGGTGTAACATCAAGATAAAGTTTTATCGGAAGTGCATATGGCTGAATTCGCATTATATTATACAGTGTAGATGCGCAGACAAAGGGTTTCAGCTTTACGAAACCGCACGTTTGTATCTTCGTGATTTTGCGCGCGCGCTGCAAACGGGGGCAACTCATGAATTCAGAATCGATCGTCTCTACTCCAGGTAATCGGAGAAACGTCGCAGTTCTTCAGATAATAAAATTGCGAGGGCGAAAGGTAGACGGGAGCTTGTCGTAAAAGCGACCGATAAAAGTATTATGTTCCGCGGAATTATAGGTGTTGCACAGCGGAGATTCATGCGTGTGTTACCGCGGCCATGGAATTTTTAAACCCGCTCGAAGTTTAAAGAGAAAATCGGAGCTCCCATAACGCGTTCACGCTGTTATGTGATTTTTAGAACGAGCGACGTAGCACGATACAGAAACAGAATGCGATACAGAAATAGAACGGAATAATAAAAGTTACGTTCCAACGAAATAACAATAACGATGGATATCGAATAGTATATACATATACACATGGCTAAAATCGAACTCCAATTAGACTAAATTAAAAATATAAGAATAATTGGCAATAAGAGAACAGCGCGTTAAGTGATGCGCAAATTACAGTTATTTAATTAAATTTAAAATAATACGTAATTAAAACGATCGAATATTTCAACTCTGTTATAAGTTATCCTCGGTGATGTTGTATAAAATATATGTAATGTACAATACTTTTACGTTTTTCAAAAAAACAATTGAAGAGAGCTTCAAAATTAGATACTTTGGAAGTAAATTAATTATTCACAAGAAATTTAAAAGTCCAGTGAAATAAATTTGCATGGTCTGTAATTACATTCCAAGGGAATCATATTCAAATTCAAATATTTTTATGAAATCACTCATCAGAGAGTAAACGAAATTAAAGAATAAAACTAAAGCAGCTTATAAATTAAGAGAAATATAAGAAATTAAAGAAATTAAAGAGAAGAATTTGAAGAGCTTGATTTTTATCCCAAAAATTAGATTCAACTTGATCTCCAATTAAACTAAATTAAAGAACACTCATGAATTAAGTGAAAAATAGGAGTCGAATTAAAGAAATTAAAGTGGAAGATTTCAAAAGATGAAGAGCTTAATTTTTTTTTGATCCCAAAGATTAAGTATTCAACTTCAAAGAGAGGTACAAGCTTCTTTCCCTTCCTTTTTCGAGTCATCTACTCTATACAGTTTCTTTGCCCAATTCGCTTCGCCTGTGGTACGTCATATAATTGCATTGCGCCCTTCGTTCGTAATCTAGCCGGGAAGGGCCTGTTACCGCGGCGTAACACCATAATTTCAATCCTCACGAATATATCATTTCGTTGTCCCCGGCATTACATAGGGCCGGCAAGTAGAGCACGCGTTTGCCAACGTGCGCGTGCATTCCACCGTGGCATGACTATGTATAGACTCCGGGACAGCGGGAGATGCCGACAACTCTAGCGCCCTACGGAATACCCGTATGGAATATTGAAAATCGATTAGGGTATCAGACCCCATCAAATAAATATGTCGGCGCGCCCTATCTCTCGTCTGCTCGCACCCTCGCTTCGTCGTCGTCGGCGCACCTTCAACATCGCCTTCAGCAGACGTTTGCGTCCGCTACGAAGTCTTCCTCGCAACCCGCGTCGTACACGCTTATTCCCGATCCATCGTACTAACTCAGGAATTAAAATCGGAACGAGCTATGAACTAGAGAGCTCAGTGAGTTCCAACAGTCCTAAACCGAGCAACATTTATATTTAAAGTGATCTTTTCAATTGTAATTTTATATATATATATATATATATATATATATATATATATATATATA
>NW_012130068.1:8731456-8735331 GCF_000143395.1 Atta cephalotes | reverse complement strand
TATATATATATATATATATATATATATATATATATATATATTCTATTCCTGTTTTACATCTAATAAATGATAAAAATAGAACATAAGCAGTGCTGATACTGTTAATATCGCCCGAATACAGCCTTAGCTTCTTGCACAATTTGTCTTTTTTTTATCTCCCTAACGTGAAAAAGAAAAAGAGGAAAGACGAACTGTGTACGAAGTTCAGCCGAAAAGAAGTCTGCATCAATGAAAAAGTTTTAATATAAAATTTCAATCAGATATATTCCCGGATACTACTGATATCCGACTATCCGGTTGAATAGTTAAAAAAGCACTGGATAATATCGGATACCGGATACTTTTCAGATATCCGGTTCGGATATCCCTACTTAAAATCAGGTCACCTACTGATTGTTTACAACAAGAGACCTAAATAATCGAACTTGGAGTATAATCGCGGCCCCTAAATGCGGTATAAACGTAACCTTATTTTTTCATGGAAGAAATAATTTTGTTAAAGTGTTCAAAATTTTAACTAGCTACACTGTAAAAAAAATTGCATAAATTTAAAATAAAAATTACAACTACAATAATTATAGTGGGTAATTTTAGGATTATTTATTAAAGATGGTTAATATTATATTTATGTGCACACACGTAAAATCATTTACGAAATCATTCTTTTTTTCAGTAATTAATTTGCAAAAATAAATTTACACTTACAGTTAAATTAATAAAAACATTTATTTATTAATTCGCTATAATTTTTTAAAACTATTAATATGTAATTATTAATATGTAAAAACATAAAAATGCAAGTGCGTGATATACTATCACTAAATTATACATATAGTATTACAAAAATTTGTACATTATATAGAAACTATAAAATATACTTATTGTTATTATAATTTTCTGTCTAATATAAAGATATATTTACACAATTAAAGATAAAGATAATAATTTTTGTAAAACCGCACAATTTAAAATATTATATGTTTCCATTATAAATTATATGTAACTTTTACGTATATTATTTATGATGTAATTTTACATTCTTTTTTACAGTTTATAAACCTGAAAATAATTTTGTTGGTCCATCAAAATAATTATATGAGATATTCAAGATGATTACTAATATGTCACAATTTTGTGCAACATTGTTCATCATGCTTACGTATCCTATATAATTATTTTGATGATTATTTTCGAATCTGTATCAAAATTTTCAGATATTCTAGCAAAACATCTTTCTGTATAAATTACTTCCTTTATGTTTCTAACAGTTTCTACAGAATCATAATCTCAGTTTAACTTAAAGTTCCTTCACTAACCTCTGGTTAAGTTAATCAACGATTAACTCGCAGAAGTGCTAACAGCAATTTAATGTATCAGAACTTCTCCTGTCTCTCTTCCTCTTCTGAGACAAACTATGTTTAGTTTTCACATTGGCAATCGTGTGATGGCTGATTTAATAATCAATTAATTTAACCAGAAATTAAAGTAAAAGAGATATTTACTCTTAATTTTTATCTAATTCTAGAATTAGAAAATTTTTATCTAATTCTTAGAACTAGAAAAAAATGAAAAGTAATTTGAATCAATACTAAAAGTTGAACCGAGATTAATCTATATTAGTAGAGACAGACATTAGAAAGTTCAATGAGAATAAATTTGAACGTCGAATCACGGGAAAACAATATCAATTTACAAAGTAACGCACTGGTGGAATCTAAAATTCACATCGTGTCGGACGACGCCGGACAAGGGAGATTAATGCTCCTTTCGCAGACAGAACTTAAATCGTTTCACCATCTTCTCTGTTTTCCGGAAAACGTAAGATCTCGCGGTCTTCCTTGCTTTTATACCTCGGTCGCTGCGGTTTCACAGGCGGCTTACGCGCCATTCTCATATTCCCAAATCCGTGTATGCGATGCGGTTGAATTTCAAACTAGCCACTGACAAGCCGCCCTTTGTTTCGCGCCTCGTACTACACTATTACGCTGTGCGCATTAGCCGGTTCATTGTTTTTATCATGAGGTCATATAGCTGGCAAATGCTAACTCGGAACACTCCGTGCCTTCCATCTATTTATGCCTTGGTTAATACAAGATTTATACCCTGACAAGTCCGCCAACATACACGGTGGTCCACTGAACTTTCGCTATCTTATGCAACGAGTTTATTTTTAGCCTCAAAAAAGAATGTTCTACATAAGACCTAATAAAAACGTTGAGGTGCTTGTACGTGCATTAAGTAAATCAGTTTTCTTAGAGAACATTCCCGTTTTAAAGCGGAATAATCTTTCTCATGTGAGAGAATTTATTTAGGTTATAATTAAAAAATAATGTATAATTAATTAGTTCGATATCTCTCTTTACCAGAAGAAATATGATTATAACATAAATATATCTGAGCTTTGAATAAAAAAAAAATAAAAATAAAAATCGTGGTTTAGAAAAATAATTCTGTAAAAAGAAGTAACATAATAAAGCAACATATGAAAATAATCTTTCAAGAACATAGAAATAATCTTTAATTAAAAATTAAGCTATAACTTTTGCAATATTTTCAATCATTTCTTCAAGTTAATATTTATGCGTTAGAAAAATGATTATATCTTTGAAAGCCTATAATAAAAGAAGTAATATTAGATATGGGAAAAAGTTCATGGCGTTTTTTTAATGCCATCTAATGGGAAAAACGCCACGAACTTTTTCTCACACCTAATATATACAAAAGAAACTACTCTTTCAAAAATATATAATTAAAATATATAATTAAAGATTATTTTTAGTTCTTGAAAGAATAGTTCCTTGTATATTACTTCTTTTATTATAGACTCATTATAGATCAAAAATATAATCATTTTTCTATATATATAATTGAAGAACAATATACTTTTATTTTCAACTTTTTCATTTTTTCAAATCAATGCTCAAATAAATGCTCATACGTTAGCAAAACTACAAAATATTTCTTTAAATCTGAAGCCCTAAAAAAAATATATAGGAAAATAATCATTCACAAATTAGAAATAATCTTTGATTAGAAATTAAAGGAAAACTTTTGCAATATTTTCATTATTTTTCCAAGTCAACAGATACTCGATTAGATAAGGTGTATAAAAAGGTGTTCGTTTAAAGAGCACTTCGTAAATCGACTTATCTGCTGGTATCAATTAAAATAAAATATTTGATCGGTCATGGGGACAATTAACGTGGCCGTAGGACGATTACGGAGACATGTACGGCGCCAGTCCGGGAGGACTAATGGAGTTTCAAAGTCGTTAGCCCGATCGCGTTGTCCGTATCCCTGGCGTGGATCGACGAGACGAGGGCGAGCAGGGAACGCAAGCGAAGCCTAGTCCCTACTTTGAAAGGTGATAGGTGACAATTTGAAGGCAAGACGAGGCGAGACGAGACTCGACTCCAGCTCGCCTAGGCGATCCCTAGACTCTTCAATTTCGCGAAGAAGACCGGAAGTATATCACTCAGCGGCCCGGACATATTGACACTTCACCCGGAGCAGGCTTGAGCTATGGCATGCCTTATTAAACCTCACCGGTTAAATTATGGCAAGGACCATTCACCGCCAACGGCGTACTACCATGTTGCTATCCTGGTTAGCAGTCTAGCAGTTTTCATTGAATCTCGCCTGATTTCCGTTATATATCACGCTCGATTCTGTATCCGACTACAAATGAACTCAAATAGCGAATGATTTCATCAAACATAATACTTATATAATATTTAAAGAAATTTCAATATTCTTGAAAAAAGTAAGCAAGAATATTGACATTTGTTTAAATATATATCATGCTCAGTTTCCAAGGTGTTCCCTATCGATCCCGAACTTTTTATTAACATTATCGTATTCAGGTCAAAATCTAT
>NW_012130068.1:8720397-8730870 GCF_000143395.1 Atta cephalotes | reverse complement strand
TTATATTCGATCCCGAACTTTTTATTAACATTATCGTATTCAGAAAGTTGAAATCTAAAAAAAATGCTATTTCTTTTACTTATCTTCGTGGGCAAAAATCGGTCTCTTTTTAATATCTTCTTTTATAAAGAGAATAAAGACTTTTGAATAACTTTTGAGTAGCATTTCAAAATTTTATAAATATTAAAATTTAATATTTTTCATTAATTCATTAACAAAATGTTACTTTTTCAATATTAAATTAATCTGATATGATGCAGTATTTTTTTTGCGCCGACTTCAAATCCATTTGTCAAATTTGTGAGAAGAACAGGTTTTTTTAATAACATGCATTTAAAAATTCCTATACTTTTATTTCTTCTGTTTCAATATAAATAAATAATTCATAAGGCATAACTATTGAATTTAACATGATTTTCTATTCATTGTAATAGTTAAACCAAAATAAATTATTTTAATTAAGAAATAGATCTCATGCAATGAACTATTGTAGCAAAATGTTTAATTCTTTAAAAATAGAAACATGTTCACAAAATTGGAATTCTTAAAATAAATTTTAAGAATTTTCAGAATAAAATCAATATAAAAAATATGTGAGATTCGACCAAAAGAAAATTACTTATTTAACAAAATTGACCAATAGATATGAGAAAGATAAATTCTAAAGAATACTTTTATAAATTATGATTCCGCTTATTATTTTGAGAATAAATTGCACCAATAAATTAATATATATTTATTGAATAATATTGTAAATATGTCGACAAAATAACTAATTTTTCTTTCTAATGTATCTTAGATCAAGTATAGGATGCATATGCATTCAACGCATTAAGATTTCCATATCCAAAATTATAATTACTTAATGAAAGCAACCTTTATAGGAGCGGAAGGCCAGCGAGCTTATAATACGTGGTAAAAGCTCTTAACCAGCTACATTCGTGATATTGCGAACAACAACCGCATGTATACTGCATGCATTGTATCGTTAAAGGGTTAAACCACAACATTTATGCCCCTTGCATTAATGCTCGCTTACAGCTTCATAGATGCATTATATTGTTACATATAATTAAAAATTTGCATTGTAGCAAATTTTTAAGAAACAGACGTACACAGACATAATTAAAACAAGGCATACATTATTATAAATAAAGAAATATATTCCTCATTTTAAAATAACACGGAAATAATATTTTTGAAATGTAAATTACAAGTATATCGCAGTGTATTCACGTTACCTCACGTTTTAATTTTACGCTTCGTAATATTAATATCACAGCCGGTCGTGGCGATAAAGATAGCCCACGCCTGCTCCATATTACGAAAGCTAGCGAGAGAAAAAAAGATAATTTTTCTATTATGCCTTAATAAACGACAGGCGTAAGCTAAGTGGCACTCTCGAAACGAAGCTCTCTATTAACCTATTAACCGGAGCAGAAATGCTATTAGTACGAATTATCCGAATGTAATTGTCGATGAAAGAAAAAAATTTCTGTCTCCCATCTGTCTTTCCTCTTTATTAAATAAAATTTAATTATATAAATACTTCGAAAGTTAGGACAAATTCTTTTTTAAATGGTTCACAATTAAATTCTTCCGTTTAGCATTTCTTGGTCAGAATGCATATTCTTTCGTATAGTGATATTTCCGACATTTTAAGGTCCGAATTAACAATTATTGCGATCAATACAATCGCGACCGATTATTCATCAAATAACGTTAATTAATCCTAATTAACATTTTGGCGAGTAGGGATTTGTGATTAATACTAATTTTAGCGTTTAGCGTTTAGTCGCGTTCCACGTGCGTTGAATAGCATTTCATTCGGCACCGTACAAATGCTAAAGAGCAGGGTAATTCTGTAGAATAATTATCGAAATACATGCTAAATAATTATTATCATTACTTAATGTAACATATGTATACAATATATATATAATAATATTTTGAAAAAATATGTACAGAGAGTGATAAAAAAAATTTGGCTACAAAGTTGTGTATTTATCGAATCACGTAATATTTAAATATATAATATAATTATAATTTAATATTTAATATTATCGAATAACGTAATATTTAAAAAAGAATGTTTTAAATGTTCTCATATTAGCTTTAATACAAGTTTTAAGATGCTTCGAGAATGCATCAACAATAGCTGCTTATCTTTCCACGAATAAATTTCCCAATCAATAGAGCGATCTTTAATTCATTAACCGATTAAAGTCTTTAGGAGTACTAGACCTAAATCTCCACAATGAACTACACGGAAAAATTTATCGGATTTAAATATGGATAGTTTGCAGATTGAGATTTATTTTGCCATTATGCAACTATGTTTTTTCAGTGAAAATTAGCAAAGAAGAATGACTGGTATACTTTTTTTAGCCGAGTTTTAAACCTCATGGATTTCATTTCTTCATGTGATTCAAAGTTTGTATCAAAGCTTAAGATGGCCATTTTTATACATTATTATTTTTGGTGTTTAATAAAATATAACTAACAGGAGTTCAGTTTTTGGTAAACATACGCTAATGATTTATAAACACAAAACTTTGTGACTAATCTTTTTGATCAGATTGTACATATTTTACTATTTTCTCTCTTTTGAATTATTTTCTTATAATTTATAAAATGAAGAAGAAATCTAGTTCGAGGAGGGAGGAGGAGAGAGAGAGAGAGATAGAGAGAGAGAGAGAGAGAGAGAATTGTAAATTTCTATGAAACGGCTGTACTAATTCAACAAGAAATTCGGAATGTTAAGCATTGACCTGTAATTATCATACAAGGAATTCCAGTCGGTTCCCTTTATCCCGTTTATTTATAATACCCGCAGGATTGCAACAGAAGCGGTACCGCGATGAGAATTTCGAGAGCTCCAACCCCGTTTTGGAGCACAAACAGGCATCACGTTAAGTTTCGACGCGTAATCGCATGGCTGGAGGCACGATGACTGTGCTGCGGGCGCCGTCGCTTTTATTATTTTAGGACGATGAGAGAGAAGTCCTGAGGGCGACCTTAAGATTACCTAATCGAAAGTTTCTACGGCTTCCGACACGTGCCTTGCCAATACATCAAAGCGAACGTGAGAACCGCGCCGATCTGACATTCCAGGAACGTGTCGGGTTTTCCTCGACGAATAAAAATTAGAGCGTGACAAGCACGCAATAAGTAAAATAATATCAAAGTAATAGTTTCAATCTTGGCGTGTTTTTCTTAAATCTATTAAAAATAAAAAGAAATTATTAGTTAAAAATTTAACTGTTTCTCATACAGATAATAAATATTATTTTCTTAAATTTCACAAATAATAATTTTGACGTATCTATATTACTATGTAACATGAATTTTCTCTCACGCTTTATAGCTATAAAATTGCACGATAAAATCCTTTTCTTTATTGCAAAATATATATTTTATGCCTCGTGAAGGAGAATTCAATTGGAGCATGGTTTTAAGATAAGACGCGAGAATCTTAAAAGAGAGACAATACCCTTCCACGCAGTTAACTTTAAGTAGCCGATTGAAATGAATCTCAGTTGCCGAAGAGCATTTATGGATGAATCTCAGTTGCCGCGCGATCAATTATGAATGAAGCGTGGTGCTCTCTTAAAAGCCGTTTTAAAGATCTCAATTTTCAGATGGCCGATTCTAGTTTATTACACAAGAAGCGTACTCGCAATTATCGATGATAATAAACACCGCTTATGGTAAACCGCTTCATTTCGTGCTAAACTGCGATACACAACATAACAGGGCTAGAGGGAAATTCTGGGTGGAAATGGATACGCTCAACAATGCTACTTGAACGAGAGTATACGTCAGCGGATGTATGTATAACAACAGCAATAATAACTCATGCCATATGAATTACACAGAGCGAGAAATTAGGTCTCATAAATATGGCGTGTAATCAAAAATCGATAGATTAAATTAAATGTAACGCATGATGATTATAATTACAATAAAACATAAATTTCATCGCGGGACAATATACAAATAATTTAATTTGCGTGAAACATTATGTATGAGTTATAACTTTTTCGTCTAATGTAATTTCTGGAAATATACTGATGAAAGTAAAAACAAAGTGGCTTAATAATAATGTAAAATTTATTTTAAAAAAAGTATACAGAGAGAATGAGTTTGCTGAAGTATAATCTAAAAATTTAGCTAGACACAGATCTGAAAAGAATTTTGTTTGGACTATCAAAATTTAAATAAATGCAAAAAGTATTCATACAAGGATTTTTTTTTACAAAAACGCCTTATTTAGAAAATAAACATTAATTAACAATTTTATACAATAAATATATTTTGTTCTAACATAAATGAACTTCATGTGTATTTCTGATTTTAGAAGCTAAATAATTTCTTGATTGTACTTTTTTTAAACGTCAAACAATACAATTTTTATTTTCGTTTATTTTTAAGATGGTATACTTTCGATAATTAATATACATCTTTATGGTGTATATAATTTTGAGAAACATAGAGTCTATTTTATTCTTTATGAATAAATTATTATTTACTTAGCAAGAAATGATCAGACATCGAAATTAGTGTCGAAATCATCGATATTGACTCGATATCAATTCGATGAGTCATTTCTTGCTGAATAATTTCTTGCTGTTTGCTTTTTAAAAACAAAGTTTTTTTAAAAAATATTTTCTCTGTACGAATACTTCTTGCACTGTATATAGGATAGTTGCTAAAATGTTAAAGTTTTTGCAGCATTGTCATCAAACGCTTAAGCGTTCTATATAATTATTTTGATGATTCAATAAAATTATTTTTAGGTATCAAGCTAAATTTTTAAATACTTCAGCAAAACCATTTCTTTCCATGAATAGTAGAAAAGACTAGAGACTAGAGAATTCATTTCATAGAAGACGCGTATTTATTTAATCATCGATAAGGCATAATGATGACCGGGTCATCACATACGAATCTGGCATTATTCCGCGAATGGAATTACGATTTTCAAGCGAGTATGGAGGAAGGAAAACAGACGTGACGAGGAAATTTAATGGCGGACACGGGCCGGTTAAGCTCGTTGCAAACGATCTTTAGCGTATCCGCAAATTAGCGAATCCACGTGACACGCAATTTCAATCCCCGATATACCGTAATTCTGTTAGATTCCCGTACACAAATCCAGAACGCTAATTACCCCATTTCGCGTGCGTTTGCTCCCGTTATTTCCCACGGTGCCTTCCGTAAAATCCGATAATCTTGCAAACCAATACGCAAGTTTCCGTGATATCCACTATATCGAACTGACTGAGAAATCGAGAGCCTGTTTACCATTTTTAATTTCAAATGAGAGATTTAAGCTACTCCAAGAATATCTCTAATTAAAACACAGTTACTTATTTTTATATAAACGCAGAAAAATTACTTGTATGTCTTTTCGATAAAAAGATAAATATATTTAAGATTAGAATTTTCGATAGAAAGATATACAAATACATTATTTTTTGCATTTATATATGAAAATGAATAATTTTGTGTTTTAACTTGAAGTATTTTGATGAAATAGTACGAGAAAAATAATAAGATTTCATCAGAAAGTATTCATTATATTGAATTGACTAAAAAAATTAAAAGCCTACTTATTATTTTTAATCTTAAATGAGAGAGACTCGCACTATTTCAAAATACTTCAAATTGAAACAAAACGAGAAGAATAATGTCACGCGTTTTTTACAATTTTTCTTTATAAGTTCTCAATTTTATTCCTTATTTCCTTCTCTTTCAATTTACCTTCAATTTAATTAGCTGGATCATAACAACATAATTTCACTCATAATTTCATTTCCGTTTCTTAATGCCCTCTTGATAATTTTCCTTTAACCCAGTTAATTACATATACTTCGACAGTTAAGTCGCGATGTCGCGTCGTTAGCCATAACTTTTAACGAAGCACTTCCGGACATGTACCGCGCGCGCGAGTCGAACTTTTGACTTATCTTGCCCAAAGTCTTAAGCCTTAAAGCCGCTGTACCGGTTTGCCCGGGTACTTCAAAGACACTCTGTATCTCCCGGACAACCGGCGGTGGCTCAGCATAATAGGCACTTTAGACATGTGCCTGAAAGGGTTGGTCCCTGAGGACGTGCTTGAGTGTCAAAAGCCACATAAGGTATTAAAAAAAAGTATTAAAAGAAATAATATCAATTTTATATAACAATGGAATGCGGATATATGTATATTTTTCCCGATTATCTTTCGTCTTATTTTAGATTTACTACATTATTCCAATTATCTAAAATATCCTGCAACCACCGTATAATACTTCAATAGTGTATTCAGAGATTAATTAGAGTGGAAAGTCTGATAGAATGATATCGAAAACACGATAATTTTCAAATGCTTCTTGATATTGTGTGTATACCACATATTCAGATCGATTATCATGTTTTTATACATCCGATTTGCAACAAAATATTGATTAAACCTTATATTATTACATAAAGTCACCTTATCAATAAATATAGGCTATGAGAAATTAAGACAAAATTTATTTATTTATTTTATGAAAATAAAAATATAATTTTTAATATATTATTTAAATAAATAATATTTCCTAATTATAAAGTAATTGCTGTTCGTATATTTTATATGCAATTATATATTTTATATATACTTGCAATATTGTATATTGAGAAACTCAAAGTATTGTTTTTTGACGCTAATTCATTGATGTAATTTTATTTTTGGATATAGGAGACATAGTAAATCTCGAAATTTACTTAAAAAATAATGGAAAAAAGGAAAATAAAATAATACATATGAATATTAATTTTTTCTCCATGTGTTTTCCGTTAAATATAATTTATACATTTTTTATAGTTCCTAAAAATCTTGTATATTGATAATCGTGCGATATTTTATTTGGTAAAAAATATAAAGAATATTAATATCTAATTAAGTGCATTGCAATATCTTTTTTTACAAAAATACTATTTATCATCTTTATTTTTAATATTCTTCGTTTAATATTCTACTATTTATTTATTTATATTTTCGAGACTGCATTATGAATTTCAGATCATTTAAATGTCTTGCAATTAATAAAATCATGTAATGTATAAGATATTAAAATATAGAATTAAATGACATAATATAAATGATATAAGATTAATTAAATAAATTACATTTTGTAATCTCTGTCTATGCGACATTTTCGTAAACATAATAAGTAAAAAAATTTTACACGTTCCAAGTTTAAACATTATTTAATTTATTATTAAATTTAAATATTATCTATTGCATCCATCTCGGGCAATGGATCTGTTTTTAATAAAAGAAATTTCGTATTTATTTGTACTACTTCACCTTTTTAAAACTCGGTACATATATATTGTACATCTATGTCATAATGTGATATGATATATATGATACTATTTTCTCGGATTCATTACTTCTAATTAACATAAAAGGTACGATTCACTTCACGCAGCAAATGCTTCGAAGCATTCTTTAGAGTTTTAGTTGTCAAATCGTAAAATTCTTTTTTCTGACTACTCAACAACGAATTTGCAGCGTTAAGTGAATTGCACTTAAAGATTTAGTTGGTACTCACCGATTCGACAACGTGAATATGTTGATCTGTAATACATAAATGCACAATTTAATTAATTAGAGCACAGTTCAAAGTAATTAATATTTTAAAAAATAATGTAATTGTATTCATATTAAATAAACTGTAAACAATTTCGCAAGTAACGAATTAATCATACAATCGTAAGTAATCATGTAATACACAAACAGATAATTTACATTATAGACTACATTATAAATATGTTCATCCGTAATATATAAATGTATATATGTATATATATAATATAAAAAACATCGATCCAAATTAGAACGCAGTTCAGAGTAATTAATATTTCAAAAAATAATACAATTATGCTCATATCAAATAACTGTAAATAATTTCGCAAGTAATGAATTAAGTAATCATATCCAAGTAGAAAATTTATGTACATTTCGTCAGTTTAATACATTAAACATGTTTAACGTTTATTTAACATTTTGGTACAGCATAAAAATCATTTAATCGAAACGTTTTTATATTGTATAAAAATAATGTTACATAAACATTATTAATGTTAAATATACGTTTACTAAATCGACGGAATGTTATCTTATAAAAAGATATTTTAAATTAGAAAACTAGAAAAGAAAATGTTTTACATACGTTATTAATATTTTATAAATTTTATTGAATTAAAAAAAAGCATTAAGTTTGAAACATTTATTTTTTTTAGTTTATATGTTTATTACATGATTTCTAACGTTTATTAAACATATTTTGAACATAACTGCGTTGCTTAGAATATACATCTCATATATTGTTCCGCCATTGCGCGATGTCTCTCTGGATTTTCGCCTCTTCTCTTGTTTATCTGTTCTACGGTAATGCATAACGCTCAATCACGAAAATACGGTAAATTACGATGGCGCACTAACTGTCAGATGATCACGATGTATTTTAGACGGCACTCTCGACATTACGAAAGTTCGAGTGCAAAAAACTCGTTACAACCTCGCTCGACACACTCGATGTCTCGCAAATTAACACGCAACGAATAAATCGCATTCGAAATTCAGTACTGCATACTTATGCATACTTCGAACATGCGTTCTCATGAAATGTGCACATTATTGACAAGCGTTTGATCTGTCTCTCGATGCAGTTGCATATAATTACTGTAGTTTGACACAAATTATTAACCGTGATAATTAATCGCATAGGCTGACAGTCTCTCAGTAACGAAAAATCGCGTCTGGCATATTTGTAATACTTGTCGCGTTACGTATTATTTGTTTCAAGGGAGAATGATACGATAATATGTAGACAGTGTATATATCGAGTCTTGCCGCGCGAATGAAAATAATGTAACCGCGCGTAAGTAAACGCCTCAAGGTAACAAACGGTATACAACGTGCAAAAATAAACGCTAAACACGGTATATTGAATTACTCTACGTAAAACACTTGGGTAATATTGAATATTATATATACATTCTAAGATAATAGTTAAATTATTGACTATCATTTATATCCTCTAATATCGACGGATGAGTTATTATTGTAAAATATATGGTAATGTTCGTTCAAAGAATAAAATTTCCTTTTCTTTGAAATTAATCTAGATCCAATCTAACTTTGATTGCATAAACGTTCTTCTTAATTATCTGTTTTACCTTATTATTTTATTATTTGCATTTTAATCATTCCAGCTGTTTAGTTTATTTTTGTATCTTTTTATAAATTTTCTTATTGATTGACTTTCAGTTCAGTGTTTACCTACGTTTCGAAATGTTAGAATGTAAAAATATATGTTCAAATTTTCTCAATTAAATTTTTCAAATCTACATTGAAGATGACCCAATAATAAGGATTGAAACGGCTGTAATTCTATTTCATTTTGGAATTAATTGTATTTTTACACACTAACAACTTATGCTGGCATTAGCTTTCTACCTTCTTACGATTTAAATTATCCTAATCCTCTTGAAACATTTGTTTTTTATTAAAAAAACTAATTATACGGAAAGAACAGTTTTTCTAAAATACCTAAAAGTTTAGCTAAATACAGATCTGAAAATAACTTCATTGAACTATCAAAATATGTAATTATAAGACGTTCAAACTGCAATATGTATCAAAATTTTTTATAGCATTGCTCATCATGCTTGAATTTCCTATATCATTATTTTGATAAAATTGATTTAATAAAATTATTTTCAAGTCTATATCCAGCTTTTTTAATTACTTTAGCAAAATCATTTTCCTTTTATATTTGTGATTTTAATACGATAATATAATAATTATAATAAAGGAGAACTATAAATTATTCAAGCTTTTATCTACACGACAAAATTACAAAATATAAAGTCAAGACGAGTTGAGATCACCGTGCTGACCCACTACGCTCACGAAATAAAAGAAGATGATATCAGATTAAAGCGGTGAATTCAGCAGTTTGAACAGCAGTCGAGAGGTTGCGAGCAAGCGAGCAAGCAGGCATCTTAATAATCCTCGCTGTTCCGCTTTCATCCCTGAAATCTTGCCGGGCGGCGCCGCGGTATTTCTATTGTGTATTATCGCGCACGGTTCTCGCTCTCTCGCTTGGTGTTGGCGTGTTCCGCGTAATATCCAGACGCCCTTTAGCGAAATAGCGATATGCTTTATGGTGGCCCGTAACATTTATCGCGGCCCGAGCCAAAGAGCGAAAGAGCGCAAGTAAATTAAAGAGGGAAGGATGGAAGAGAGACAAGAGCGAGACAAGGACGAAAGAGAGGCGGGTTATGTCCTCGTAACTCGACATAACTGCACACCGACGTTATACGTATGCTAAACTAGAAAACGAGGTGGAGAGACAAAGAGAGAGAGAGAGAGAGAGAGAGAGAGAGAGAGAGAGAGAGAGAGAGAGAGAGAGAGAGAGAGAGAGAGAGAGA
>NW_012130068.1:8716894-8719036 GCF_000143395.1 Atta cephalotes | reverse complement strand
GAGAGAGAGAGAGAGCGAATAGCGAACCAACTCCCGTTCATCTCCGTGTTTCCGCCCTTCATCCCGCAAAACTTCACCCCAGTCTAGGGTTGGAACGTTAAATTTCATTTCGCTCCCATGGACATTGCACAGTTTTTGGTCGAGACTTTCAAAATGTCTGCTGGATGACACCATATAGCGGGAAAATAAATGGCGATCTCGCACAATCGAGGCGAATAAAGAGACAATATTTTCCGTTAAACTTTCCGATGTGGAGCAGAAATTCCATTTATGTGCAGTTCTCTTCATAGAAATAGCTTTGAAATGCGCAAGAAATGTTTTCAAAATATATTGCAGCTTGAAACAGCTGAAAACGATTTATTTCCTTCCGATAAAAGCCATCCATTTTTAGCAGTGAGACTCGTTATGGACTGATTGTTCGGGAAAGTGGTACGGTCAATCTGCTGAGCTAGTAAAACGCATAATTCGTTTGTTGACTCGTCCCGCGCATTTATATCCCCTCCGTAAGTGCAATCATCAACTCCCGACGATTCGATGGAATGTTTTGTTGCCGAGCGATTACAGCATTCGCTGATGCGTGTTCCACGGTGACGAGCGCGAGCCGAGTTGTGCCCCGTCGCTCAGCAGGGGTGTTATAAAATTTATCCTGGCCAACAGCTGCCGAGTCACCTGTTCAAACAGCCGTGTTACGTGGCCCGGAGCTATCACTAGCCCATGTCGACAACCCGGCCAGGTGAGACCTACCCGCGTCGTTACGCACTTTGTACCTATGATAATCTCGAGTTAGAGAAGACTTAAATCTTTTTACTCATAACTTTAGTCATAACTCGAACGAAAGATTTATATTCATTAGGTACATAAATGTCTCTTTGAATGTATCGTCAAGATGGTATCTCGATTATAATTGATATCAGAAATAGTTGCCCTTCTTTCTTATGCTTTTGTCTTAATATGAAAAGCAGATTATCAAAATGCATTCAAAATTTTATTTTTTTTAGAAACGGCGTTGGTCAGTGTTAAAATATTTATATTTTGAGCTAATCTGAGATGTTGACAAAGCATTTTTTTCATCGTTTTAATTTATATGCTGAACCTAGACATTCAAAATGTATCATGTTCTTTAACTAAAAACAAACAAAACGCATTTGTTTAACACTTTCAGCATTTTAAAAAATGTTTAACATACTACTGATTGGTATATTGCTATTCTCTGTAAAGCATATTAATATTCTTTCTTTTATGAAAATTTTGAAATGCTTTTTAATTAATGTAAATTAATACAAGTTTTACAGATTTAGCGTCAATAATTATGTTACAGATTTTGGAGTTAGCTCTGGAGAATTAAATATATTTATATATTGAGCACTTAAAATTTAAAAAATTCAAACTTGCCTATGCACATATGTGCATTTTTAACCGGAGTTAACAGTGGATTTATTGAATCCATAATTGTATATCTCTTTGTAAAAAATATGAAACAAATTAATTTTCCTTATGTTACATGTACAATTTCGGATTATTATTATTAAAATAAAATTTGGTATTCATTCTTTTATATAAGTTAATTATGTAATTTTGATTCTTCAAAATTAATTTCTTGAAATGCTTTGTTTGAATTAACATAAATTAATTATTATTAAATTATGAATTCGATGAGTCTTATAAATTTAGTGTCAGTAATTATGTCACAGATTTTGGCATCAGTTTCTGAGGATTAAATAAATTAAATTCACACATTTAAACTTTTTCTTATGTTATATATTTACTTATATTTGCACGTTTTTAATATGCAATTTATACGAGATTATTTTCTTCTGAATTAGTCTAAATATCTTGATATTTTTACAAAATAAAAATCATTTTAAAAAAATTGACTGTAAAAACCTCTGCAGTTGTCAGTGCGTAATATACTATGAAGGAGATAGTGATATTATGGCCCTTCTTAGTATCTTTGCTACTAAATAGCGAATCCTAGTGATTACTTATGGAATTATTTGCTTAGTAGTTCGCCGTTAAGCCATGACGCTAATATGTCCATACATAATAGTCAGCATTTATTATATATATATATATATATATATATATATATTATATTTAAGCTATTTTTACTTTCTAAGTATTTGTACGTTTAAGTATATATTT
>NW_012130068.1:8700675-8715262 GCF_000143395.1 Atta cephalotes | reverse complement strand
ATATATGTACTATGTAAGGCAATAAAATCCAGAGTCAAAACATTTGTAGTTAACTTTGTTGTGTAAGTATTATATTCCAATTGTTTGTGATTTCATATTTTATCGCCTTATAAATATATTATTTACGCATTAACAATCGCGGAAATTTTTATCTTACTTATATTATATTTGATTTATTCTTGAAGCCATAAAGCTACTTTTATTTTTATTTTAAAATTTATTTAAAATCATTTTAGTATTTCACTGCTATATACGTTAAACATGCCCATGTATTAAATGTCGATACATGATACGATATTTCCTTTTAAATTTCGACCGTGACGTCCAACGAAAAGATACATTTAACTTACACGTGTTGCCCTCCGGAATGATTTGCAAAACACGCACGTACAGATAATAATAGGTAATGCGGCGATATCAGATCGGGCAATTTATCCATAAAGTCAACGGTTGAGTGGAAAGGATTAATATATATTCTTGGCGATCTTCATCGTGAAAATCTGATGTGTGTCGATGTAACACGCCGCGACGGCAGTTATTATCAGCTGGCAACACGTGCCAGGGCCACGTGCACGAGCAGATGGTACACAGCTACACCTTGCAACCCTCACATACAAACGGGCTGCTTTACCTCGGCTGTTAATAGCCAACGAATGCTGCGGGTGTCCGAGAAGTAACGTGGTCAGCAGCTGCTGTGCCGCGCCGATGAAGCGCGACAGAAGAGTCGTTCGACGCTTCAAATTGATCAAGCGTAAAATGACGTCTTCCCATGAATAGTTGCAAATTGTTGGAAATTGTCGCGTAACGTGGTGTACATATCTATACTGTTAGAAATATTCTTAAATTTCATTAACTTTTAAGTTACACAATTTGAACTTAATTTCAAGACATTATGTTATATAAATGTAATGTATTTATAACTAAAAAATATATTTGTGTACATGTACGTAAAATTTAATGTGTTTTTCATGAAAATGTTTTATGAAATTTAATGTATTTTTTATAAAATTTTATTAAAAATATATTAAATTTCATAAATTTAATGTATGTAAATGTATGTTAATGTTCATTATATTTAAGTAGCTACTGTAACTTAATTTTCAAATCATTCATACTGTAAATTAATTTTTAAATCATTCATTACTTTTAATTTCGTTCATAACTACGAGCTTTATTTACATGTAAAAGAAGCTCGTAGTTACATTTCAAACAGTCTGATGTAATTTCAATCATCTTGATTTTTGACATTAACTAAGATTAATTAAGATTTCGGTATAAAATAATTAGTTTTTATCTAATAAAGAAATATACAAATATTAAATAGATTTATCTTTCTTGCGTTGGCTGAATGATGTCATAGTTAAAATAAAACTATAGTTTTAAATAAAACTAACTTTTATTTTAAAACATGATTTACTAAAAAACTGGATATGTATATAAATTCGTGCCAAAATAACATTAAACACTAAAATATTAAGCATATTAACTTTATTAACTTTATTTTAAAAGTAGTTGCAAATAAAACTAGATAATAAGTCTGAATATTTTCCTATTTAATTATAAAATAAAACTATTTTAGTTTTTACTCTAAATTTTGTAAACTGCATGTATAGACTTAACAAAATATTGAAATAAAGGTTTTACGACTTTTTTTTAATGAATATAAATATCACTTTCTCAATATTATTTTTAATAGTTACATTTAATAGTCAAAAGTTTAATTTATAATAATTTATTGCCACAGTTCAATTTAAGATTGCGTTTAAACATCGAAAATTATTTCGACGCACAGTAGTATAGAACTGGACGTGCATAATTCACACAGAAATATTATTTAAGAAAGAGCCAGTCCAGATCTTTTTTTAATTATTTATTTTTAATTTGTTATAAAAATTCAATTTAGCTTAGATCGAATGAAGCATATTACTATTTAAGTTAAAATAAAACTATTTTGTTCTAAATTTTGCAATGTCAAATCTGTATAAAGTTTGATAAAATGTTAAATAAATGATTATGTAATATTTATTAATTTTATTATAATGATTATGTAATAACCACTTTCTCAATATCACTTTTAATAATGTTATAAAAATCGAATTTTCCACCATTAAGAAACGAATCAACCGCGATTATCATGATTGACTTTTGGAAACATAGGAAATAAGATAAGTGAAGAAGAGTGTAAGAGTTCACCATTCCTTACTTCTACAAGTATATAGTTACAAACAGAAGTCCGATGTATCGGGGTGGAAGTGCATTTTCGTATCAGCCGTCAATATTCGATTCGATTACATCAACTGGGCCAGTCGATGAGAACACAGTGAATCAGTGCAACGCGGCTTGACGAGACTCATGTTCCTTTTTTCTTTTTCTTTATCAATCGCGTGGAAAATTTGACGGGGCATGCGGAAGCGGTTTCAAAAAAGAGAAGAGGAAAAAACAGATAAAACGGGGATATGCTTACTGTAGCGTTGTCGGCCGAAACCGAGAAATCGAAACTAGGTCTCGATAGCGATATACTCTATCTTCCCCGCTCTTTCTCTCATTCTCGCGAGAAAGTCAATTTTCGTTACAGCCGACTGGGCACGGTTCGATAACCAAGGGTGAAACGAGTCGGAGATGAACGAGGATTGGTAGGAGAAACGTTGAAAAAGAGGGTGGAACGAGAGAGAAAGAAGGGAGGAGATAGAGGAAGAGAGCGTGCAAAGGACGGAGATGAAGCATGGCAACTTGCGTGAGCAAGTATCATAACTTTTAGCTTTGGGCGGAGATCGGTGTGTAGGCGGATTAATTAAATTCGCTCGATTAATTAGGTTATTTGTCGACTGCAACATCCGATTTGGGAATTAATACGCGCGCGGCGATGTCATGTAATAAAATGAGAAAGCCATAAGCGTCGCGTTGTCGGCTACGCGTGTGTGACAAATGCGGCACGCGATTTGCACATTTGCTGATAGAGAATCTGAAAGAATGCTGGAGACGAGAGTCGAGTGGTACGAAAAGGTGTGCATCACTTTCTATCTCTCGCTACTATAAAAGTCTCGTCGATTTGATAAATGACGCTATTCTTTTTGTTAAGTACATAAACGTAAAGTAACTTTCTCGTCGCGTCTTCCTAAAAATACTGTTGAATATAAGAAGTTTGAAAACTGAAGTTTAAAGATTAATCTTTAAAAAAGAAGGATAAAAGAATTTCAAAGCAGCATGACAGAAAGAGATGTATATGCATTTAAAGATTAGAAAAATACGATTAATGATGGTCTGCATATTAAATATAAATTTAAATTTGCGTTATGAGATATTTATTATTGTTAAGAGAAAGGATCTTGCTATAATTATATGGAAAACTGAGTTTCGGTGAAATGAATTAGCTTTTATGTAACTTATAGTGTCGTTGAACAAAAGATATTATAAACGCAAGACTCGATAATTTTTTTAGCTATAGATATCAAAAGTGATGTACAAATTTTACACATTTGATATAGTTTTAAAAAAACTATCCAATATTGAACTTTGTGTTAATAACATCTTTTCTTCAAAACGTTATAAAGCTTTATTAACTAACTCATTTCACCAGGATCCAATTTATCATATAGATTAATTATATGGAAAATTAGATTTTAATACAATGAATTAGTTTTCACATATAACGTGGTTTATAAATGAAGAACAAAAATGAAGGTATAAGGTTCGATAATGGATAGTTCTTGAATTAAAATCAAATCAAATCTATATCAAAACTATAAAACCAGAGGATCTTATTTGATACATCATCATTTAAAAATTATTTAATTATTGAGCTTTGTGTTATGAAACATCTTTTGTTCATATTATGATATACCGGTTTTTCATTATCCGATTAATTAGGATAACCTAATGGATTTCATCTGTGATTATATCATGGATGAAGCCCATTGGATGAAACATCAGGTTAGGTCTAACCATAAATTAACCAAATAATGAAATCGAGCCTTAAAGTTACAATGAAAACTGATTCATTTCACTGGGATCCAATGTTCCATAATTAGTGTGAGATCCTTTCTTTCCAATAAATCTCATTGAATCCAAATGCAAGTCTACGTTTTCATTTAGATGTGAGATAGTCAATAGTTAATCTTTAGAGGATAAAGGTCTATTTTAAAAATCTTACAGCTTTTCTTTGAGTAAAATTTATTAACTCATTGTATTCGTTGCCTCAAAATATAAACTACGGGAACTATAATTTCGCTAGCAATTGCTTCCTGTCCTGTTAATGCATTCTATATCGACTGATTTTCTAGATGAACGGAAGCGTCGCGCTGGTGACCTTAGCTCGCAGCGATATCATTCCGTAGAAACGATAGCGTGCTGGCGCACCCTAAACTTAAATGAAAATTGACTTCTCTCGACGACGCCGCGGGAACACCCTCTCGGCCAACACGACGCCACCCTCTCAGTCGGGGGGCTAGTTACATCAGGCGAATGATTACGTCGCGTATATATGCCGTTGATGCGCATGCGTGTGTGCGTGCGTGCGTGCGTACGTGCGTGCGTGCGTGCATGCACTGACAAACAGGACGACTCTACGAAGCTAATTACCGTCATTAGCGCCGAGAAAGCTGCGATACCCGAAATATCGTCTTGAACTTGCCGCGCACAAACGGCGAGTTTGTAATCTGCAATTAAAGCCAGGCGCGATAGCTTTTAAATGATCCTGCGCTGATTAGAAAGAGAACCGAGCTCCGAGATATTCCACTGCTGCATTAGGAAATTACGCAGGTCTATTTGATACGAGCTTTCGCGAAAGCAGCTCGTTAAATATTAGTCTATTAGCAGCTAAAAGTATCACCTAGCTGATAAAAAGCAAACGTTTGCGTTGTATTTTGATCGTTCGTGACCTGCTTCGTCAATTAATTTCTGCCGTAATTTATATCACTTTATATTGTCCTTTTCTAATTTATCATAAAGAACGGAAATTTCGAAATAAAAGTTAACCAGCCGGATATTAGGATATTAGAGTAAAATGTTTGAAACTTGAAATAGCCTCCGGGGACAATTAACAGTCATCTCTTTTTAAAGAAATAATCTAAAATATTGAATAAGGAGTGTAATTTAAACAATCACGATGTAATAAATAAAAAATATAACAGTGATAAATAAAAAATATAACAAATGTTGAATTATAAAGACCTCAATTACGAAGACTGCAATTTATATTCACTCAATTTAATTGTAGGACACTAGATAGATAATTTATACGACGCAATTTGAACAACAATATATAACACGTATTGTACATGTTAGCGCTGACAATGTGGAAAATTGTATTTTATCTTTTTCGCTATAACTTTTTTCCATTTACTAATTAACCTTACATACAGGATTCTAATTAAAACTGCGGTAATTTATAAATGACCGATAACGAGTCTTGTTTCGTAAACTTGTTTTATCTCTTCGCGTTGTTAAAAGCCGCTTATCTCAAATGCAGATATATGCGTTATTTGTCGCGTACATGAAATGACGTGATATTAGCGCGTTTTAAAATTTATTTAAACGCCCGCACATGCGTGACGACGTTACAACTTTGCCATATAAACGCCGAGTGCGTAATCCGCAATTAAAGCAGCTCATAACTTTTAAACGTTAGATAACAATGGCGCGACGATCCGAAAGAGCTTCACAGGGCTTACGCTCGCCAGGTTTGCTTTCTCGTTTGGAAGCTCCAGCGGATCGCGCAATCTAATACTTTCTGGAATTTTGGATTCCTTGAAATTTAATAGAAGTGGATTTACTTAGCACGTCGTCGACGTTGTCGTTAAAAATTAATCTGATATTAATTTCTGGGTATTATTCGAACTTCTTTAAACTTCTCGAGAAAAGTGTGACAAAAAATATGTCTTCATAAATAATATAAGATTATTTGTAATTAAAACAATTAAAAAAAGACAACTTCGCTCGTTGTGATTTCCACTGGAATTATCAACAACTCGTGATAACTAGTAGAATTCTCTCAAGAATAGCAAGAATTCATCGCAAATTTATGTAATTTTATGGAATTTTGTTGAAGATGACTCGAACGTGAGTCAAAACATTCAAATAAATGGAAGATTACACATAAAAAGATTTATACATAAAAATTTGCGCAACGCTTACAGTTCATTCTAATTAACCCGTTTCTTCACGTTTTTATTGTTTGTAATTACTTTTTCATTTGGAAATATTGACATATTATTATATTGATACATTATTTACTGAAATCTTGTCAAAAAATTTCTTAAAAATTTTTACACAAGTATTTTTATTCAAAATTTCAGATAAGAGGTTAAAAAATTTTTAATATAACATTGAAATAAATTGGCGTGCAAGAAACTCAAACTATATAGTGTAATTTAATAGAAAGCAGAGATTCCACGAATTGTCATTTTTTTACAATTGAAGCTGCGAAATCTGTAAAAGAATAGAAAGATAGAAAAAATTCATTACAATATAATATCAGTGAATTGCTTTATTTTGCTATCCTCATTTTTTAAAAATCTCGCAAGCAAACGAGAATGTACATGAAGATGAAAACGAGAATATACACGGAGATGTATGCCATACTTATTAATTGTTAATTATCAACATTTTGCATCATCAAGAGAAAAAGATCAAAGAAGCAATGCTTTCAGGAAGACACAGAATTTAAATTTAAAAGTAAATTACAAAGATTTCCTCGAGTTTCCATAAAATTTCATAAAAATCCCCGATTTTTAAGAATAATAAAGAAATTCCCTGAAAATTCCAGATAATAAATAATTAATTATATTACTATTACCCTAATTACTCTTTCGAAATAACTCTTTCGTGGGATATAAGAAGATCAGCAAAGAAGATTGACCTAATTTAAATGGAACACTATGCTGCGCACTGTAAAATCGGATCAACGACATTCGTTAGAAAAGATTGAAAATCTGATTCTGTTCGAGGCTCGTGGCACGCGCGGCATTACACCTGGAAATAAAATTTATCGTCGCCGGGGCTTCCTCGCAGATAGTTGGGCGAGTCACGAGGCGTTTTCGACGAAGAGCAGTGAGACCGAAGTGCGGTCGGCTTGGCCGACATGGCAATAAACAATTACTTAAGGCACTGTTACGCGCGCGGCACACCCACGCATTAGCCGGAGTAGAATGCCGCACCCATCCGTGATCCGCGTGGGTTGGGCTCGGTACCTCCATTAGTATATACATCCCACACCTTTCACGTGATGCGTGTTCATGCCGGCCGCACGTGTACGTATATACGAGCGATCGTGTTTGCCCGTGCGGGCGTTCACGTGTCTTCGATTATACTAGAGCCCCAGGGTGATGTGCTCCGATGTACCTCCGCCGTTCTGCACTGCTCCCCATCCGCGTTGCTCTTCAGAGAATACTGCAAGAAAACACCACGTCGCGTGCGAGTATCATCAAGTACGCGAGGCTTTCTCTCTCTTTCATCAATGAAGGATCGCCAGTAGTACAACTGTCGCGGTCGAATCTAATGCTGTCGACGAATGATTTATCGGATCTGAGTAAAACGCATTTACTACTCTCCGCGACTACGCTATTCAATTATGTCCAATGTGAGTTATTTTTAATTATATCTGTAAATCGTCATTGCTCTTACTCAGCAGGGTAGTATTTACAGAAAATGAACTTCAAAATTCCCTGTCTTCTCCAGATTTTCCAGACAAAATTGGGAAATTTTCCCAATTTACAATATAATATATGGGAATATAAAATGAATATAAAATGATAATATAAAATATGTAAAAATTTTAACATAAAAGGATTGTAAGAAAACTTATAATTATTAAAAATACAAAAGAAGCTTAGTAGCATAATAAAATTTTGGAGGCAAACTCAAATCAACAAAAAATAAATTAGTTTTGGAAAAAAGAATGCAATTATGATGAAAAAAAGAACAATCAAATAAAATTACTGAATAAAATATTATATAAATTTCAATTATTTTTTTTTAATTGTTTAAAGTGCGAGTATGTGCGTGAATGTATTTAATTATAAATGTCGGATATAATATTTTAAAAATTATAAACATTATTTGGAATAGGAACAGTTTAAGAAAATTGTGAGCAAAGTTCAAAATTCCAGTTTCTTTTATATTTTTTCTTTTATATTTTCCCTTTTATACTTTTCCCAGTTTTCCATGACCAATTTTAATTTTCTTGATTTTTTCCGATTTTCCAGGTCTGTGGCAACTCTGTATAGATGTCATTATTTTAACTGAAACAATAGAGTTGAACAATAATTAAAAAAAAACCTTATTAAATTTGAAATTAAAACTTAATTTAATGTTTACTATAAGTCTGTTTTTTAAAGAAATTCTCTGAATAGACAATAATAAGTCGAAGTAAAACGAATACAATTTGTTCAAAGAGTTTTTCAATATAAAGAACAGACCTTATAAGTCGAAGTTATTTACTTTAAAACTAACCATAAAAATGGATTGATTTGCATTTTGACACATATGAAAGTGTATTGTTAAAAATAATAAAATATTATTTTTAATTCAAGGGAGTGGATTATCATTGCTCTTTTAATGTCTAATAAGGTAAATGCATCGGCTCTTAATAAAAAAAGTATATAAATTGAAATAGAAATATGAATAAAAATTAATAAAAAATAAAAAAGAATTTAAAACGAAAAAAATGACATAAATGAAGATAGAAATAATTTTTAGGAATATAATATAACACCAAATAAAATTTATTTTTACATTATTTCTAGACTTAAAACATGAAGTAGGCAATTTGTAATTAGCTCTAGTTAACTCATGTTTAATACTGCCGTAATTCGTTTTAATTAGCAATTTTTCTTTCCTCTCTTCTGAACAATTTTTTTAACTTGTGTCACTTTTCTGGTGAACCTGCAATATTGTATTTTTTTATTATTATTAATTATTAATTAATTAGTTAGTTATTATCAATTTATTAGTTAATTATACATAATATGTACATAAATGTTAAAATAATTTAATTAAACAGAACAATGTATGTATCATTAATAGCGACATTCAATTTGAAGTTACAAAATTTTGATAAAACAAAAAGTAAATCGACACTTATTAAAAAAATATTTAATCATATCTTATAAAGTAAAAAAAAAAAATTGGGGCAAATCACGAGAAATTTCAAATATTCAAGAGAACGCTCAAGTATTTCTGATGTATTTCAAAAAAAAGAAGGTATCAGAAATCAAGATGTCGTTCTGTAATCCAAAGGCATGCAAATTTTATTGCCTCGTATTTATATAGATAGATCTGCTGCTATAAAAGAAAATAATGAAATTGTACTAGAACAGTTTCTTCTATACCATGCTTTTACATCAAATAAATAATTTCTATCGCCTTACATACGCGATCAGAGATTCAACAAATAATCGATCTTCGTACAATTTACCGTGATACGTCTGATTAAATATTCTACCATTATCCTGATTTTCACGAAAATGTGTAGCTGACACGTATTAAATTTATCAACGATGCATATCGAGACGTGAGATGTCGGCCGAAGTGCTCGCGCGAGCCGATATGACGTGCGTTTGTTTTACGTCAAATCGGTATCATCAAAAGAGCAAATGTCACGCTATTTCCACCGCATAATTCACGCTCACGTATAAAGTTTCGAAAATCGGTTATTATGCCGGCTGAATTACCGAAAGCTCGCTCACATTGTTGAATAGTACGTGCATCACATCGCAATCCCTCGTCCTGTCTAATCCCGGTCGGATTTTATATGGAAATTCTCATACAAAGGCAATTAAATTCATTTTATGCGACTCCAATCTATATGGAATCGTACGCCGGTCGTCGGTGTCGAGCCACCTCTCTGGCGAATGTTATTCACGTATGATAAATTGCTCCGAATTGAAGTAACATCGAGCAGTTAGGACGCTGTAAAATTTCATGGTTTTATGCTTTTTCCAGTAATTTTAACTCACAAAATGAATTCTTCTTCATAGAAAAAAATCTTTTAAACTTTATAAAAAAATTTAATACGCTTATTTATTTTAGAAAATTAAAACTTTAAGATTGCGAAGATTTCGATATTTAATAAAGATTTGACCGAAAGATTTTGCTACAATATCCAAAAATTTAATTAGATTATAGATTTGAAAATAATTTTGTTAGATCATCATTGTATTGTAATTAGGGAAACGAAGAAAATTCAAATATGATAAACAATGTTGCAAAAAATTTTTATATTCTAACAATCAGCATGAATTCTGCATAATAATTTTATTTAATAATTATTATTAATAATTTAGTTAATAAGATAGTTTAATAAAATTATTTTCTAATCTATATTTAGCTAAATTTTTAGATATTTAAGTTAGTTCAAACTGGTTCTTTTCGGGTTCAATAGGTTCATCTCAATATTTAAGAGTAATTATATTGAAATTATTATATTTGCACATCAACTTTTATCATATAGAATAGAAGGGAATACGTTTTCCTTAATAGATTTTCTATCGATTTTTTATCCCTTAATAGATTTTCTTCGAGTCGACGCTAATTACGTTATTATTTACGCAACTGAAGATTCCTAAAAATTATTAGCTACAAGCTTCGAGGAATATAATTGTCATCACCGCTCACGATTATAATTAACGCCCTCGCACGTCCGCAAATTTACGTCATGCCGTAAATTTGTCCCGACCGAACGCGTCGCATTTCCTTGCAGAATTACGGTCGGATTCAACGAAATCTTGTCGGCACGATTATCTCGATAGGTTCCGCAAACCAGACGGAAAAGGAAGGAAAGTGCGTCGAGACGTGACCGCCGGAAGGCGCCAAGTCGATACATTTCCGCTCGTCTATGTCGAGCCAGCCACTTCTCGAGCTAGCGACGAGCGAGTGGTTGAGTTTGCCCCTCTCGAAACGGTGGACAATCCTGTGGGCGAGGACCGTCCGTTACACGCTTACATGCTCACGGAAGATATACACGCGCCATTGGCCATCCTTCGAGTTACCGTCATATTAGAATCAATATTTGGGCCCGTGTACATCACGAGAGTGTGCACCATTGAACCGCGACATCCTAAACCCATCGCGTAATCTCGTGGCCGCAGATAGCCTTAACATAAACTACGAAGAGTGACAATTATTCCTCGTTGATAAGACAGCAGTTTACAAATTTTCACTAATTTTTACCGTAAAAAAAAGGAACAATTTTTTAAATTATTTTTAGACGTTGAGTTTGAGTCTGCCGCTAGAAAAACTTCGTCATCAGGTAAATTTATAAAATATATAATAACATGTCTATTTTAAGATGTGGCATGTTCCTTTTAGGATACAGCATTTCTTTTGAAATACGTAATTTGGGTGTGAAAAGTAAGAAGAGCAAACGTTTCCAGCAGGATTTGATAATAATTGAAAAACGTTATCAGGAATATTAGGAAAATATGCTCTATATATATATATATAAGCAAATGTTGTTGGATTGAAAATATAAAAAAAACAAAAATTAAACACTTCTGATTTATGTTCTAATTTCAATAAATTTCACTGTATATTGGAAAAAGTATCTTTTCTTATTTAAAAAACTAGGTATGACAGGAATATGTCAGATCGGGCTCAAAGAAAAAAAAAATAAACTTCATTTTAGAAACAAACTTCATATAAAACCTTGCAAATCTTGTAAACTAGTCGTAATCGAAAATAATTATAAGAATTATGAATTGAATAGTGAATAAAACGCAAATGATAGAAATTAGATGCATATTCGTGAACTTTTCCGGTATTACTTCGTCATTCGCGAAAGGTCGAGAAGCAATTCGATAGACCAGCAAAGTTCTCGGATGACGACTGTCGCTAGGGATTACGCGGAAAAAGAAACTAAATATACGCGGTTACGGATCTACATTCCGCCGGAGAATCATTGTGGAGATAACGGCGTTAAAATACGGGACCCAAATATCAGCTCGTTCTGTGTGAAATATACACCTGCCCCTCTCGGCATATTAATGAGAGGCACTCCGTCGTGAGTCACGTAAGTGCGCACAAGTTACCAAGTGCCAACGAGCCGAGTGCCCGCTACAGATCGCGAGCAATATGCATAATGTACCGTCGTGACGTGCGAATGTATCTACATTTCATTTCGCGCGTCCAATCGAGATGTCCCTACACTATAATTTAACCTGCTAACTTTTGCGACAAAGCGCATAAATTCTGGCAAACTGCGCAAGCGGATGATCAGCTACCCTCGTTATCGTTGAAATGTTAAATTTCTGGAGTGAAAATATGTTGTTTAGAAATACTAAAAAATCTATTAAGACGATATTAAAGCGTTCGCTATTAAAAATAGCTATTAAAAATTAATTTTTAAAAAGCACAGACATACCGTTTTTGTGAATATTTCAGAAATTCACGTATTCTGAATTAATCTAAAATGATAGTAGATGAAGGATTTTAATCAAATGGCACGATCGTTCTTCTAAAATTACCGTTAGGATCATTTAATCGTTAATTTAGCTTTCGTGTGTACAGCAACGGCATAAAATAACACAAAATTTTTCAGAAAATAAATTTGAATGTTTTAAATCATTCTAATTTTTTGTAATATGAACTTTCCATCTGCAATCACATTTTTACTCGCTCCGTTTGCAATCTGAGTCTTTTAACTCGAATGTTACAACTTTTATTTCATAAAAATTGAAATTTTAACAAAAGTGAAGAAAAATAAAAAAAAATTTGTTTGAAAATGTTGAGCTTTTTTTTAACAATAAAAAGGAAAGCAAATTCCGTCTTCTTTTACTTCGAAGAAATTTGCAATGAAATTTTGCTTATCTTAAAAAAGATCTAAAAAGATTACAGACGGGGGGAGTAAAATAAAATTTTAGTATAATAACTTATTAGTAGAAAAATGAAAGTAAGTATGTTTTTTCTTTTCTTGTTTCATTCTTTTTTCGTTTTTGTTTTCAATATTAGCTCTGAACTACATCAGAGAATCCTTTGGTTCTAAAAAAAGTTTTAATCAGGATTTCTGTACGGTATGGGATTTTCAATTGTAGCTAAATTCACTTTGAATTTTCCCTTAATAGTCGAACAATGCGACGGTATTTTATTTGCATTGAATGTTCAAACAGGAAAATCCGGAACTTGAAAAATCCGGCTGGGGTCATTTAGTGAAAGATATAAACTTTGTGAAAGATACAAACAAAAAAAGCTTTAGATTCAAAATATCTACAAATGTTAGGATGACTTTTCATTATTGAAGGTTAATAAAAATTAATAATTTTTTTAAATAAGTAATATTCAAAAATAGACTGTTAGAAGTCAGCGCGGCAAATGGTGCGCAATATTAAAAATAAAATTCAATGAATAACACACGTAAACACATTATTTTATTGTTACACAGTTTCTCTTAATTCTATATATTAATTTATATTATTTATACACATGTTTTAATTTTCGTCTATTGACTCAACTACATTATTTATAAAATACAAATTAAATATGTGTGTAAATATACAATATATATATATATATTATTACTTAAAACGCAGTGTATATTAATATATACAAATTTTATTCATAACATTCCAACAAACATTCCAATTCTTTGAGTTAAATAACGTTTTGTATTATCCCTGACTTTCATGTAAATATGTTAAAATCAATCTATTTCGGTGATTTAATTTATGTAAACAACCATATTAACACATGTCTTTAGTAAATAATAAATTAAATTTGAGACAAATTTAATACATTTTCTTGAGTTAAATTGTTTAATTCCATCGTTTTAATTAAATTAATGACATAATAGGAACAATAGCGACCTATATGATTTTAAAAAACTAAAATTAATTATAATTTAACATTATGAATTTAACAGTGCACTTTATTATTTATACTTATTTGGTTTATGTGCCTTTGTGATTTTGAAGTAAGCTCAATCTGATATTACACAGGCTGAGTTATTACACCTTGATAAATTTCAGCTCACTCTTTTGCTCTCTTACTTTTTTATTCTTTTACTCTTTTACTGCTTTATTTATCCATTAAATAAATTATCACATAGTTTATCTGAGGATGAAACAATCGGCTCACAGTCTCTTTCAATCCAGTTATAACTGCTTGACCAACGATGCTTGACGTTCACACCAAGTTTTAAGTGCTGTATGTCAAAATTGGGATCGTGAAGGAGCACTCTTGACTATTGCTTGTTGTGGAATTGTAAACAGACCATGCCTAAAGTCACAATTTGTTACACTGAAGATGATTCGGAATGAGCCGAAACATATGGGCTCAAGCTTTGAAATATATTATATTTTAAACAAACAATAATAGAAACAAATTCCCAGAAATTGCAAGTGCAAATAAATAAACTAAGACAAAGGGCTAATGAGAATTGGCGCTATTATTACAAATATCCGATATTACAAACATATATATATATATATATACACATATAGACATTTCGGCTAATATTTTAGCCATCTTCAATATCATGTTACAAAAAGACGATACAAATTAATCGTGAGGAGATCGTCTTTTTGTAACACGATATTAAAAATGGCTAAAATATTAACCGTCTATATATATATATATATATATATATATATATATATAT